>NC_045438.1:122062761-122070837 GCF_002776525.5 Piliocolobus tephrosceles
GAAAACTGACTGCAAATGCAGCTAACTCTTCCAGTCATAACTTCCCATCCTCATATTCTTCTCTAGCTCTTTGTCCAGTCACTTTTTGTTTGTTTGTTTGCTTGTTTCATTTTGAGACGGAGTTTTTGCTCTGTTTCCCAGGCTGGTGTGCAATGGCAAGCTCTCAGCTCACTGCAACCTCCGCCTCCTGGGTTCAAACAATTCTCCTGCCTCAGCCTCCTGAGTAGCTGGGATTACAGGCGCGCTGCACCACGCCTGGCTAATTTTTGAATTTTTAGTAGAGATGAGGTTTCACTATGTTGGCCAAGCTCTCGAACTCATGACCTCAGGTGATCCACCTGCACTGGTCTCTCAAAGTGCTGGGATTATAGGCATGAACCACCGTGCCTGGCGTCATCCAGTTACTTTGAACAATTAGAGAGAAGAAAACATAACTGCCTCTTATAGAGTTACATGCAGGACTGCAGAACTGTGGTGTGGCCAGGCAGTGCTCCAGCAGGTGCCTGAGGGAGTCTCTGAATGCTTTCGGAAAATCTAAGGAGCAAGACCACGTTTGAGCAATATCTTGCTTTAACTGTAAAATCTGAATACTGATGTTTCATTCTCCCAACTCATGGGGATTGTATTGGGAATTACTTGAGAGAGATCAAAGCATTTTTGAAGGTGGGACAGGTCTAAAAGAAACAATGGCTCTAACAGGGAAGTGGAAAGTTAATCCCTCCACAGTACTTGGTCCTAGGATGTCATTTGAGGTAATGGAATTGTAAAGAGCATCAAGAGTCTAGAATCTTTTGGTAACTCTCCGTGGCTCCTGAAGCAAAGCACTTTCAACTCACTGGATGTGCTTTACTTAATTTTCCATAAATCATCTGATTAGAGGCAGGGCACAGTGGCTCACAGCTGTAATCACAGCACTTTGGGAAGCTGAGGCAGGTGGATCACTTGAGGCCAGGAGTTCGAAACCAGCCTGGCCCACATGGTGAAACCTCGTCTCTACTAAAAAATACAAAAATTAGCTGGGCATGGTGGCGGACGCTGGTAATCCCAGCTATTCAGGAGGCTGAGACACGAGAATCACTTGAACCCGGGAGGTGGAGGTTGCAGTGAGCCAAGATTGCACCACCGCACTCCAGCCTGGATGACAGAGCAAGGCTCTGTCTCAAAACAAAAACAAAAATCCCATCAGGTTAGATTATTTTAATCTGTATTATTCATGGATTCTTATGAGAATACTTAACAAACAAATATTTTGAATAATTTTAAAAAACGTATTCAACATGTTTTTGTTGGGCCTAGTATCCACTGACGGCTGTGCTAGGCTGCTAGTGGCCCCCAACAGTGAATAGGATAGGGACTCACAGCTGAGAGCTGAAAAGGGGCTATAATCCAGGGCATGTGATCCTGTAAACCAGAGGTCAGTCAGCAAACCTGTTCTAGAGTAGATAGAAAATATGTTCTATGTTGTAACTACTCAAGTCTGCCATTGTAGCACAAAAATAGCCATAGACAATAATTAAACAAATGGTTATGATTGTGTTTCCATAAAGCTTTATTTACAAAAGCAAGTAGATATGGCCCATGGACTATAGTTTGTCAACCCCTGCTAGACCTCAAAAGTTGAGTTTTTTTCCTAGCATAAGGAAACAAATTTCAAAAACACAATTCCGATTCAAGAAATGGAGATGGACATTGGGAGAGAATTACGTTGCCAGTACTGTGTCTTCTTAAGTTAAACAGAAAGCTTGTCATTAACCAAAGTTAAATCAATAAAACTCATAAATTACCCTGATAAATAATACTGCCTGTGTTGATGATCTTATTAAATTTGATGTCTCTTTTGAGAACAGTTCTCCCGTGGTTGCAGGCAACTTACATATATGGAATTGTACCTGATGAAAACACAGATAGGAGATGAGCAAATATGTGCTGAGCAACCCGTGCTCAAACCAGAGCTGAGCAAGTCTGCACTTGACCCTGGCAAATGTCCCTCACTCTGATAAAGGGAACCTCATTTGGCCTAAAACCATTTTAAAAGCACTAAGTATTGTCTTCTATAAGACTTGAAAATAGGAATGTTTTCTGCTTTCTTACAAAATTTTTATCAAAGCCAAGTATATGCACAGGAAGATAAGAAATTAGGGCTTACAGGCAAATATAGACAAAGTCTAATAGTAGTAGTCCCCTGAGTAGTGCGATCAGAGATTCAGTCTTTTGACCTATTACTCCATTTCCTTCTTCCTTCTACACACACACAGTTATAACACAATTACTACTGAGAGATAGGTACACGAAGCCTGAGCTATTATTTCATCTCTGGGTGAATATGCTCCAAAACTTTTCTAGATTGGACTGGGAGGCAAAGAAGAGTGCTATCTGGCCTCTGGTCCAGTGGGTGGTGGTAAGATGGTTGGAGTAAGTGGGTAGGCTCAAACCCGGTGACCTATTAGACTTATAAGTTACAGTTTTCTTCCTTACTACACCGACCCACATTCATAGAGTTACCAGCATATAAGAGACTGGGAAGGCACAGGATGAGAAACCTCACAGGTGATTTTGATTAGCCAGCGTTACCTACCCTGATCTCATGTGAAAATCATTGACCATCTTACTCTGAAATGAACTATTACAGTCCTGGGAGAAAACTTTTGAAGATTCATACTTAATTTTAAAGGTTGGTCAGTTCTTCCAAGCCCCTAAAAGTAAAATTATTATAGATGCACTGCAATATATGAATCCGCATATAAAATTGGGATCTAAATAAAACAGATACCTACACAAGGCTATGATTTGTTTTATAAAAGCCATGCCTGGAAACAGTTAAGGCATTTTAAATACATTAAAGTTGCATTAATCTTTCACTGCCGAAAACAATGTTTTTGCATTCTCTACACTAATTCCTACTTAAAAACTAGTTATCTTCAGAAACATAGCATTGACTTCTTTTTTTTTTTTCCTAGCACATCAGGAAACTGCTCAATAAATGTTCTAGTGTACTCAAAAGCACTCTACTTCATTGTCTCAAACAATTAAGGAAAGTAAAGGCCAGATACAGTGGCTCATGCCTGTAATCCCAGCACTTTGGGAGGCCAAGGCAGGAGGATCACCTGAGGTCAGGAGTTCGAGACCAGCCTGACCAACATGATGAAACCCTGTCTCTACTTAAAAAATACAGAATTCACCAGGTGTGGTGACACACACCTATAATCCCAGCTGAGGCAGGAGAATCGCTTCAACTCAGGAGGCAGAGGTTGCAGTCAGCCAAGATTGCACCATTGCACTCCAGCCTGGGCAACAAGAGCAAAACTCTGTCTGAAAACAAAACAAAACAACCTAAAGAACAATGAAATTTTTAGAATAATATAACTGAATAATATGTAAGACAAAACTGTTATCTTTTGCATAGTATGAGATGGAAGCAGAAGAAGCAAGGTGCTTAGAAACAAGGAAGAAAAAAACATTAACCTTTGATTAATCAGAACCCAGATAACTAGCCAGAATTAACATAATTGGGGTGCTATTTCAGATAAAAGCATGTATTTTCTGTTTTTGTTTTTAAACATTTTTTATTGATTTGGTAAAGCAACTGAAAAAAATACTTCCCAAGTATGTCCTATAGTCATGGAATAATCAACTAAACCTCAAACAACCTTCTAGAGGCACAGGAGATTTCACATCCAGAGAAATGACTGTAATATCTGGATTCACTTTCCTCATTACGACAGGAAAGTAGACAGTTTTAGATAGAGTTTTAATGAAAACACTGATATAAAGCAAAGCTTCTGATTAACTTTCAGTTGACCCCCATGGTGAGTTAACACCAATCCCTGAGACCCTTATCTGCGATGAATTACGGTCAGATCAGCACAGCCCACATAAAGGGCCAAGAATTCATAACCTCTTCATAGTCTTTGTTCCCACTAGAGAGGCTGAAGCTCCTGTCCACACAGATTTGGCCTGGTCATTCCAGGATTATGTGATAGCAATGATAAATGTGATAGCAATCTCCACCCAGTGATAAATGTGATAGCAATCTCCACCCAATGATAAATGTGATAGCAATCTCCACCCAATCACACCTGAAAGAATTTCGTCCCACCAGATGTTCACATAATCATCCCGGTCCGTTCTTGACTGCTCGTGGTAAAATCCCAAAGCATGCAGGATTTCGTGTTCTATGATGGCCTTATAGTCACAGCCTTGGCCAATGGAAAGGTTCTGTCCCACATGTTGGTCACCAATCTCAGACCAGCACCTTTAAAGAGGAGAAGAGGAAACATTTCTTCTAGAGAATTTTTAAGTGGCTGTCATTCACAGTACTGCAAAACACAAATTAGGAGGGAATTAGGCTTGATTTTAAAAAGAAATTACCAACAGCATTCTCATATGCTAATGGTCCGAAGATGGGGGACACTTAAAGAAGGAACATTCCCCAGAGGGAATACTATGCAGGCTTTAAAAGTGAAGATATAATACATTATAAAAGTGGCATATACTCAGAAGCAAATCAGTCCTATCATAACAATTCATCAAGGTAGAAAGCAATAAAAATTGGCATTCCTCCTCACCTCCACAAACCCACAGGGCACTCCAAAGAATAACACTATTGCCTTTATCTAAAAAATTGTTATCCAAGGGAAAGCTGTTGTTGATTTAATTTTTTTTCTTTTCTTTCTTTTTTCTTTTTCTTTTTCTTTAATTTTTTTTTGAGATGGTGGTCTCACTTTATCACTCAGGTTGCTGTGCCACAATCACAGCTCACAGCAGCCTCAGCCTCCTCTACTTGGATGATCCTCCCACCTCAGCCTCCCGAGAGGCTAGGACTTGGAACTACAGGCATGTGCCACCACACCCAGCTAATGTTTTTATTGTTTTGTAGAGACAGGGTTTCACCATGTTTCCCAGGCTGGTCTCAAACTCCTGGGCTCAAATGATTCACCCTCCTTGACCTCCCAAAATGCTAGGATTACAGGTGGGAGCCATTGCATCCAGCCCTTTTATACTTTAATAAATTTTGAAATTTCCTATAATGAATAAGCATATATTTTATGACCATAAAAAGAACCTCATTAAAAATCAAATTAATAAAATCCATGCCTTCGCAAATAGCAGATCTATAGTGTTATGACATCACAGAGAAGGCTGCCTAACTTATTTCTGAAGGGTATCAGGCAAGGAGGACCCATAACTTCCTTCTGAAATAAATGGGCTGGAGCACCTCTGACAGATTCCCTAAATTCCTTGTGATAGAATGTCTTCCTCTTTCCACGCCCCCTCCCAATTATTTTTTCTCTTCTCATAAACACAATTTTTCACCTCTATTAGCAAACCCAAAGCTTTCCACAATGTCTCCTATTGGCTTTAAATTGTCAAATGAAGATCTATATTTTAACCAATGTTGAGCAGAAAAGAAAGATTTCCTGATAGTCATAAATGCAACCAATGGATTGCAAGTTTCATGATGACAGTCACAGTGTCTTACCTGCCATTGTTCTCCCCAAGATTACTGACATAGTATAGCTTTAAAGGCTAACATTTGATTTTAACTCAAAGATGAGTCTTAGTTATTTATTTTCTTTTCTTTTTTTTTTTTTTTTTTTTTGAGACAGAGTCTCGCTCTGTCGCCCAGGCTGGAGTGCAGTGGCCGGATCTCAGCTCGCTGCAAGCTCCGCCTCCCGGATTTACGCCATTCTCCTGCCTCAGCCTCCGGAGTAGCCGGCACTACAGGCACCTGCCACCTCGCCCGGCTAGTTTTTTTGTATTTTTTAGTAGAGACGGGGTTTCACCATGTTAGCTAGGATGGTCTCGATCTCCTGACCTCGTGATCCACCCGTCTCGGCCTCCCAAAGTGCTGGGATTACAGGCTTGAGCCACCGCGCCCGGCCTATTTGTTTTCTAATAACTTTATTAAGGCATAATTTACATACTATAAAATTCTATAAGTATACAATTAATGACTTTTAGTAAGTTTACAGTGTTATGCAAATGTAACCATGATCAACTTGCCTCTCTGATAGTGGCATTTTATTACCAAATCAGAGTTTACTCTGCAAAATATTCACAACTCAGAGAAAGCATTTATTATTCATCTTTCTTTTTAAATTCCTCCCCCAACGGAAAGACATAAGTTGCAAAAATACCATACATTCCACCTCACTGAGAACTTTTGACCCTGTCTTTCTGAAAGAGCCCCAGTTAGCCTCCAACTTCAGGGGACCAGTACCCAGAAGGGTTTAGGGGCACTTTGGGCCAGTCGCTTCCCAAAATATCTTCCTCTCTTTTTTCCTCTCTTAAATTATTTGTAACAGAGACACCTCCTGGCCATGGGTGATAGGGTTTACCAGATTCAGCATTTTTACAAAGAATGCCTCTCAAAGCTGACCTACCCCTTAATCAAGTACTTGGGACTCAGTTGAAAACAAAAAAAGAAGCTGAGAGAACTTCACTGGGAAAGGGAGAATTTTAGAAAGTAATTATATGGATTTTGTTTTATTTTTAAGGAGTTTTCTTTATGAAAAAAAAATGATGCAAAAGTGGTAGCTGAAGAATGGAAATAAAATTGTTAAGAAAGTTAATTGTGTCTCTGACATTTTCAATGAAAAATTAAAGGTTTTAGTACCTTCTTGAAGGTCAGAGATTGCCAAGGGACAAAATGCAGTAGTCAAAAGCAGAGAGCCTCTGAAATGTGTGGTCTTTGCAAGGCCGGAGATATACTTTAAATGTTTCCCCTTTATGGAAAAATAAACCATCCAACTACTATTGGTTATCTCCATTTATATGACCTGCAAAAACCTCAAGCAATAAAACACATGCCACAAGATGAGTTTACTCTCCTACCCATCCCCAAAGTTATTCTTTCAGCAATATTCCCAGAGTCAGCAAATGAAGTTACCACTTGCCAGTCATCCAAATCCAAAATCTCAGAGAGTTTTGACTCCTCTCCCTTCCTAACCCCTCCCACTAACCAATTTGATAAGGTTAGGTTCTAATAAATCTACTTTTTCACATATTTCCGAAATCCATTCCCTCTTCTTTGTATCACCTGCCTCTTCCTTGGTGCAGGTCCCTTTCATTTTTCCTCTGGAAAATTGGAGCATCCGTTAATCGATCTCTTGCCACCAGTCTTGCTCTATTCCAATTTTTTAACCACTGTTGATCAAGTAATCTTTCTACAATGGAAAACTAGCATAGAATGAACCTTGCACCAAACAATAGGTCCCTCACACATGGCTCTCCATCACCAGGCTCCTGCTCACCTTCCTGGCTCCTGCTCATTATCTGCCCCTGACATGCAAAACTCCAGGCACACCGAACTTAGGGGGTTCTGCATATAACCAAATCCAGGTTCATGTTTACTCTCTTTTCACCCTCTCCCTCTTCTTCCCTTTGATCCTCTCCACGCCTTCCTCTTCCTCCTTCTCCTCCCTCACCCTCTCCCTCTCTCCCTTTTCCTGTTCCCAATTTGTCCTCCCTTCTTCTCTCTAACACTCATCTCAACTCTCCCTGATGCTTCATCCCACACTTTCTCAGTGGTCCCACTCCTGCCCTGCTGCAACCCGGGACACTCGTTGTCATGTATTAAGACAATGTGCTAATTTCTCCACCATCCCCACCCACCAACTGTAAGCCTGCTGAGGGCTAAGACCGTACTGCATATTTGTTGCACCTACAGTCTAGCATACTTCCTGGAATGTAGTAGGTGTACAGTTTTTTAAAAAATAGAAGAATGAGGCCAGGCGTGGTGGCTCATGCCTGTAATGGTGGCTTACGCCTGTAATCCCAGCACTTTGGGAGGCCGAGGTGGGCCGATTACCTGAGGTCAGGAGTTCAAGACCAGCCTGGCCAATATGGTGAAACTCCATCTCTACTAAAAATACAAAACTTAGCTGAGCATGGTGGCACACACCTGTAATCCCAGCTACTCAAGAAGCTGAGGCAGGAGAATTGCTTGAGCCTAGGAGACGGAGGTTCCAGTGAGCCAAGATCATGCTGCTGTACTCCAGCCTGGCTGAGAGAGACAGACTCTGTCTCAAAATAAATAAATAAATAAATAAATAAATAAATAAATAAATAAATAAA
>NC_045438.1:122070847-122076291 GCF_002776525.5 Piliocolobus tephrosceles
AAATAAATAAATAAATAAATAAATAAATAAATAAATAAATAAATAAATAAATAAAATAAATAAGCTCCAAAAATAACTACTCAGGTGATTGAGGTTTTTAATTTGTATCTAAGTAGTTGTCAGTATTTTTCTTTTATTTAACTGCCATTTTTTGCATTTTTTTCTAAGAGGCCAAATCATGTGCTAACTACCATTTTCATCATACTATCCATCCATGATTATTAAAACCCCATGGCCAGGACTCGGGATTAAGATGGGTGATAGGAGGCAGGACTAGCTTGCAGCTGCCTGGACAGAGCAGTGTATGGAGACTCACATCACGAATTTTTGCTCCAAGAACTACCGCAGGAACATACTGGGAAAGCCGAGAGAATCCATAGACCCTTTGAAGGAACTGGATCAAAACTGCATGCTCCCTGAGATGCTGAAAACCTGTGAGTCTGCTTGCTTTCTCAACAGGGAGGCTCGTGGTCTGGGACAAGTTCTCAGCCCTGGTCACCAGCCGCCAGGAAATGGACTCAGTTCTGTTGAAGGGGCATGGTGCGAATAAGCCCGGGCTGCGGGCTGCATGGGAGCAGGGTGAGACCTGTGACTGCAGGCTTTTCCCCACTTCCTTGGCAACCTGTATAACTCAGCAGAGGCAGCCATAATCCCTCCTGGAATATAACTCCAGTAGACTGGGAACCACACTCCCATCTCCCACAACAAACAAAGGAAACTACAGACAAATATCCCTTAGTATCCCCCAGTACGTTCATACATGCAAAATCCTCAACAATGTACCGGTGAACTGAATCGAACAGCATGTCAAAAAGATAATTCAACATGATCAAGTGGGTTTCATACCAGGGATGCAGGGATGGTTTCACATACACAAGTCAATAAATGTGATACACCACATAAAGAGAATTAAAAACAAAATTCACATGATCATCTCAATAGATGCAGAAAAAGCATTTGACAAAGTTTACCATCCCTGTATGATTAAAACATTCAGCAAAATTGGCACAGAAGTGACATACCTTAAGGTAATAAAAGACATCAACAACAAACCCACAGTCAACTTTATAGTGAATGACAAAATGTTGAAAGCATTTCCCCTGAGAACTGGAACAAGATAAAGATGCCCTCTGTCGTTACTTCTATTCAACATACTACTGGAAGTCCTAGCCAAAGCAATCAGACAAGAGAAAGAAATAAAGGGCATCCAAATCAGTAAACAGGAAGTCAAATTATCACTGTTTGCTGATGATAAGATTGTATACCTAAAAAACCCTGAAGCCTCATCCAAAAAGCTCCTAGAACTGCTAAATAAATTCAGTAGAATTTCAGGATACAAAATTAATTTACACACATCAGTAGCTCTGCTAAACACCGACAGTGACCAAGCTGAGAATCAAATCAAGAACTCAACCCCTTTGACAACAGCTGCAAAACATAAAATAAAATACTTAGGAGTATACTTAACCAAAGACTGAAAGACCTGTATGAGGAAAACTACAAAACACTGGTGAAATAAATAATAGATGACACAAACAAATGGAAAGCTATCCCATGCTCATGGATGAGTAGAATCAATATTGTGAAAATGACCACAATTGCCAAAAGCAATCTACAAATTTAATACAATTCCCTTCAAAATACCACCATCATTCTTCACAGATCTAGAAAAACAGTCCTAATATTCATATGGAACCAAAAAAGAACCCACATAGCCAACTTAAGACTAAGCAAAAAGAACAAATCTGGAGTCATCATATTACCCAAATTCAAACTATATTATAAGGCCATAGTCACTAAAACAGGAAAGTACTGGTATAAAAATAGACACATAGACCAGTAGAACAGAATAGAGGACACAGAAATAAACTCAAATACTTACAGCCAACTGATCTTCAACAAAGCAAACAAAAACATAAAGTGGGGGAACGACATCCTATTCAACAAACGGTGCTGGGATAATTGGCAAGCCACATGTAGAAGAATGAAACTAGATCCTCTTCTCTCACCCTACATAGAAATCAACTCAAGATGGATCAAAGACTTAAATCTAAGACCTGAACTCATAAAGATTCTAGAAGGTAAAATCAGAAAAACACTTCTAGACATTGGCTTAGGCAAAGACTTCATGACTAAGAAGCTAAAAGCAAATGCAACAAAAACAAAGATAAATAAATGGGACTTAATTAAACTCAAAAGTTTCTGCATGGCAAAAAGAATAATCAGCAGAGTTAACAGACAACCCACAAAGTGGGAGAAAAATCTTCACAATGTATATGTCCAACAAAGGACTAACATCTAGAATCTATAAAGAACCCAAACAAATTAGCAAGAAAAATACAAACAAACAATCCCATCAAAAAGTGGGCTAAGAACATGAATAGACAATTATCAAAAGAAAATATACAAAAGGCCAACAGACATATGAAAAAATGTTCAACATTACTAATTATCAGGGAAATGCAAATCAAAACTACAGTGTGATACCACCTCACTCCTATAAGAATGGCCATAATTTAAAAATAAAAAAATAATATACACTAGTGTGGATGCATGAAAAGGGAATACTTTTACACTGTGGATGGGAATGTAAACTAGTACAATGACTATGGAAAACAGTGTGGAGGTTCCTAAAAGAACTAAAAGTAGATCTACTATTTGTTCCAGCAACCCCACTACTAGGTATTTATCCACCCAGAGAAAAAGAAGTCATTATACGAAAAAGATGCTTGCACACAAATGTTCATAGCAGCACAATTTGCAACTGAAAAAATATGGAACCAGCTCAAATGCCCATCATATATTTGTGTGTGTGTGTGTGTGTGTGTATAAATGGATGGAGTTGGAGACCATTATTCTAAGTGAAGTAACTCAGGAATGGAAAAAACAAACATTGTATGTTCTCACTCATATGCAGGAGCTAAGTTATAAGGATGCAAAGGCAAAAGAATGGTACATGGACTTTGGGGACTCAGGGGAAAGGATGGGGTGTGGCGAGGGATAAAAGACTACACTTTGGGTACAGTTCTTGGGTGACGGGTGCACCAAATTTCAGAAATCACTGCTAAAGAACACATTCATGTCACCAAAAATAAATAAATAAATCACACATGGCCAGAAGCAGACAACTGCTGCAGGCAAAGCCTGGAGGCAGCAATGGAAACTGCATTGTGAAGGAGTGAGGAAATACCCCCAAGTGGAGCTGAAGATACAAACATACAGCATCACAACAGATGGTGGCTTTGCTTCCCAATCTATTGGTTGACATAAACACCATTGAAGAAAAACAGCTTCTTCCTTGATACATCATTTAGTTCTTCTTAGAAATAAATAACTATAAAGAGCAAATTTATATCTACAACTTTTCAAAGTCTAGCAACAAAGTACTACAACTTAGAACAGTACTCTTTAAAGGGTCAAGTTTATACTTCAATAAAGCTGACTTTTAAAAAAGTACTCTAATTTAAAACATGACCTAAACCTAAAAATAGCATTGAAATAGATTTCCCTGAAGCCAAGACATATCCAAATAATTCATTCTGTACAGAGTATGCTAAAAATGTTATATAATTTAAAAATTCACAGTGAACAATTTGATTTTCCATTTAGTTTCTTCCAACTTCTTCTTTTCACATTTGAAAGAGATGTGTCATTTTTTATAAACCAAAGTATGCATGATTTTCACTCTGTAAAATTTCATACCAACCCGTTAAACTGTTGAAATATGATGTATGAGCTCTCTCCTTCATAGGGCTTGAAATCCACACAGGACTTGAGGCGGAACATCTCAAAGGCATACAGAATGGCTCCTTTAGCATTCAGCCCTGCAGACATCAGTGACAATATCAATGAGCATTAGTTCAAACTTTGGATAATATCTATAACTTATAGATTAGAGAAAAACATGCTACCACATGAAATCCACAGAGATGCATGATAGATTTTTTGTTAATAAATAGATTTCCTGGTAACTAAAACTGCAAAATTGGTTATGGACATCTGCAAAATTAGTTGTGGACATAAACATTAAGTGCATACCTTGAATGCACAATGCAAATATGTCTACAAAATAAGAATACTCACATGTGTATATGGCTAAATAAAATAATAAAATAACTTCAACACTTTCTCCCTTTCCCTTTCCCCCACTGAAGCAGAGATTTAGAGTGCATTGCCTCAGGAGAGTCACATGGCAGAGCAGAAAACAAAAGTGGCTTGTGAGCAGCTCTGGCTTTAGTAGACATAGATAAAGTACCTTAGAGAAAGGCAGTGAGATAGTGTTCCTTACCCCAATCTAAAAAGACGTTCTCTCTTTCTGGAGGAGGAAAGCAGAGCTTAGAGAGGTTTGTGGGTTCTGAGAGCATAAAAAGCACATATGGTATTTTACCCTGCTTCCCAGAAAGATGCCTGGGAGATGGCAAAACCAGACAGCTAGTACTGCACACAGCCTTAGAAAAGATTTCTGTAACCCAAGCTCAGTACCCAAGCAGCAGAAGACTAGTGGACTTGAAGGGGCAGGAAAAATAGATGCTGACTGGTAACCTGTGGGGACAAATGACCAAAGATCAAATGCCTTTCATTTCACCTAGCATGCATGCACTTTGGCATTGTAAGACAAAGATGGGGTAGAGAAGAAAGATACTCCAGAGGAACTGAGATTATGTTTTACTTTATGTATATTTTTCCCCTCCCATCAACTTACTGAAGGCTAGAATCTAAGTTAAAAGTTAAGCCAAGCTATATAAAATTAAATTATATTTCTTGCACATTTGATTTAGTGCTTTCTCTCAAAGAGTTTATAATTATTGGCCAGGAAATTACATCATATTTTTCTGGCCTTTATTTCATTTGATAAACTATCAAGTTGGAGCTTCCATAGCCTGGAAGTTATAATATCATATCAAGATCATTAAATAAATAGTCACGGGAATAGTCAATAAACTAATTGTGGAAACAACACAGATAACAACAACAAGAGCATTCATTACATCTGCTGGGAGATTTTCATGCACTTTTGCCTATTCTCATTTAGTTACATCTGTAATACAAAGAGATATATCTAAGATAGCTGTGGTGTTACAACAATGTAAGAAAAAAAGTGATTATACTGAAGTCAAGCTTCCTAGAAGGCTATGTGACTTTTTTTATCCTAAATCCAAGTGGGATTTCTGAGAGTGGTTAATTTTTAAATCATACCTCTTCTTCCTTATCCACACCTGAATAAGTCGTAAAGAGGGAACTAAGCAACTCTGTAATAATTTTGTAAAAATTGCCTCAACATCATTGGGATAAATGGAAATAGAGCCCATTTGAAGTCTTCCTGTTCTCCATGAAGGCAACCCTGAGTGCCCCTCTTCTGAATGCATTTGGTCTTCCTTCCTTCCTTCTTTCTTTCCCTTCCTTCCTTCCTTCCTTCCTTCCTTCCTTCCTTCCTTCCTTCCTTC
>NC_045438.1:122076301-122358159 GCF_002776525.5 Piliocolobus tephrosceles
TTCCTTCCTTCCTTCCTTCCTTCCTTCCTTCCTTCCTTCCTTCCTTCTTTCTTTCTCTTCCTTCCTTCCTTCCTTCCTTCCTTCCTTCCTTCCTTCCTTCCTTCCTTCCTCTCTCTCTCTCTCTCTCCCCCCCCCCTTTTTTGGAGATGTGGGTCTCAGTTGCTCAGGCCGGTCTTGAACTCATGGGCTCAAGTGATCTTCCTGCCTCGGCCTCGCAAAGTGCTAAGGTTATAGGTGGCCAAAGCTTGATTTCATGAGTCATTTTTATGTAGGTGGTTTGCTACACTTAAGACACTGTTAGCTCCTTGAGAGAATGGGGTATACTTTTTGTCTCATTGTAACTCTTCTTCCTAGCCGACTGCCCTGACATAGTAAGTTGTACATAGTTCTGTGTCAAACCACAAGTTAGTTTTGAAAACCACTAGCATTCTTTTAACCCTGGATCAAATAATACGAGAAGAGTTAACTTTATTTATTCTGTTTTTCTTTTCTTTTGAGAAGAATTAACTTCAGATACCAATGGCTGTGTGCATTAGAAGATAAGCATAAGAAGGCTACCTAGATTCAGTTTAAGAATCCTTTGAGAGAATCTCTGGTGCTCATAACAGTCAAGGAGCTCATAACAGTCAAGGAGCTTGAATCTAATTAATCCTCCCACAGATAACAGTTGTAAATTTGAAAAAATAAGAAAATAAACTCTTTAAATATGCTGGAAAATAGCTAAAGCAGGTGGAAAATGGAGGACTTTTTTCTTAAAAAAAGGAAAATTTCACTGGGTAAGATTCACATTTATACAGCTTTTTGCATGAGGGCAAGTCTTAATTTCTTCAGTGAGAGAAAAAGAGAACTCAGGTATAAATCTGCAGTTGTATTTTCTTAACATACCACAGGGACAGGTTTGGGGCTGAATTTTAACCTGAGTGTCTGAAAATCAAGGGAGGAAGTCCTGGAAAGGAAAGTCATGGTTGACAAGGAGGAGATTCATCCCAAAGTTTGTGGATAAGTGCCCCTTCAATCCTTGTCTAACTCATGAACTTTGCATAAATGGGGGAAGGCTCCAAGGCCCTTAATGGGAAGGAGCCATTGGAAGACTGAGCAACCTGAACAGATACATCAGTTGCTGCCCACTGCAGTGGAGGGACAATCTGGAGTTTGAGTCATGCAAAGTTACAGGGGCTGGGGAAACTCAGGCATTCCGTTGAAACCCCAGAAGGACTGTGACTTAACAGTAAAGACTGTGTTCCAGCACTAAGACATTTGCCTTGAACCAAGGACAAAACCACACAGAGCCTCCACAAATTCTAGATGATCATGCAGTAATTTAACTGCTCTAACAAAAATTAACACAATTCAGAGAAGAATGAGAATATGCATAATCACTACAATGTAATATAATGCCTAATATATTATCAAAAATTATGAGACCTGTGAAGGAACAGGAAACTGTTATGCATAGATAATATTAAAAGCAGTAACTAGAAAGAGAAACAGACCCCAAGATGACTAAAATGTTAGAATTAGCAGACAAACACTTTAAATCTCTATTATATACTTGTTAAAGAATTTAATGGAAAAAAAAGATGAACATGCAAATAATCTTAGCAGACAAATGGGAATTATATAAAAGAACCCAGTGAAAATTCTATCAGTATTATATCCAAAATAAAAAATTCACTGGATAATTTTACAAGTTGACTGGCGATGATAAAAGAGACAGAGAGAAAAATGTTCAGAAAAATGAATAGAGCTTTAGTGACCAATGCAAAAAATATCACCCAGTCTAAGATATGTGCAGTTAGAGTCTCTGATGAATAGGTGACGAACAGAAAAATATCTGAGCAAATAACAGCCTAATATTTTTCAGATTTGGTTATTTAAAAATCACCTAAAAATATAAGAAACTTGGTGAGCCCAAGCAGGATGAATAACAAGAAAATCAACATAAGCATATCATAATGAAACCATTATAAAAACAAAAATAAAGAGGACATATGAAAGGAACTAGAGAAAAAAGACATTACATACAGGAGAACAACAATATGCAAGATGGATGATTTCTTATCAGACACTGGAGAAAAGAAACAGTGTATCTGGAGCAAAATATTTGCAAAATATATATCTGACAAAAGACATATCCAAAATATATAAAGAGCACTTACAACTCAATACTAAATAACAAATAACCCAATTTTTTAAATGGGTTAACAGAGAAGATATTTTACGAGGGAAGATATACAAATGACCAATAACTAACTTTAAAGAAGATCAACATTACTAGTCATCAGGGAAATAAAAATCAATAAATTAATAAAATAGCACTACATGCCCAAAAGAATGGTTAAAATTTAAAAAATTGACAACACCAGATGTTAGCAAAGACACGGTGTAAATGAAACTCGCATACATTGTTTGTGGTTGTGTAAAATGGTACCAGCACATTGAAAGAGGTCTAACACTAAACCTACATCTATACTATAACCCAGCAATTTTATTCTTAAAGTATTTACACCAGAGATATGAAAATATATTTTAAAAAAGAATATGTGCAAGACTTTTCATAATACCTTTATTCATAATAGCCAAAACATAGATTCAATCCAAGAGAATGGTAAAACAGGCTGTGACATACTCAATTCAATGAAATGACACTCAGTAACAAAAAAAGAACAAATTATTGATAAACACAGTAACATTGATGCATCCCAATAACACTTTACTGAGTAAAAAGAAGCCTTAATCAATAGTATATAACATATGATTCCATTTATATGAAATTCTAGAAGAGGTTAAATTCACGTATGAAGAGAAAAGAAAAAATAGAACAGTGGCTTTTTTTTTCTGGAAAAGTGAGAATGACTTGGAAGGGCCATAAAAGAATTTTCTGGAATGATAAAAATGTTTCATCTCTTCATAGGAAGTTAGGTTTCAGAGGTATATATATTATAAACATGTTCCTTCTCTTGATAGGAATGTGGCTTACATAGGTGCATATCTCTTTAAGAACTCATTGAATTGTACATCTAAGGCCCATGCATTTTACCACATATATATTTTATGTTAAAGGGAACTATACACAAATATTGAACTGTAGTTAATTACATGCATACTGAAGTGACTGGGGTAAAGTCTACTAGTGTCTGAAAGCAACTTTGAAATGCATCAAAAATACAATGGATTCATCCAGTGATATTAGGATGGATAGATGAGATAAAGCAAATAAAACTGTTAATTGTAATCTAGGTTGTGAGTATGTGAGTGTTCGCTGCACAATGCTTTTAACTTTTTGATTATTTAAAAGTTTTTATAATCAAATGTTGGAAAACAAAAAGACAATGCATTAAAACTGAAAAATGTTAAAATAATAATTTTAACACTACTCTAAACCCAAATTCTATTTCCAGTTAAAATATTCTCAAAATGGCGGCAAAATAAAGATCATTTTCAGGTAAAAGAAAAACCAGAATTTGTCATCAATAGATCTGCTTTATAAGAAATGCTAAAGGAAGTTCTTCAAACTGAAGATAAATGATACTAGATAAGAATTCAAATTTACAGGAGCAATGAAGAGCACCAGAAATTGCAAATATAAAAGTAAATATAAAAACTGTCTTGTTTTTCATTAATTACTTTAAAAGACAACTGTTTAAATCAAAAATCCTAACACTATAATGTGAGACTCATGAAGCATAAGATGGAAAATACTAAACAATAAAGTACAAAGGGCAGGGGTATAAATGGAATTATAACATTGTAAAATGCTTGCATAGTAGTAAGGCTAAGGACAATATTTTTAAAAATTTAAATACGCTTTTATCCCATCCATGAATGAAAATATTCACAAGATAAATTATGAAGTATCCATTAATACACTAAACTTTAATAAGCATACACCGTATCAAAATTTGAAGAAAGCAGTAAAGCAGTGCTTCAAATAAAATTTATAGCATTAGTGGCCATGTTGTAGAATATATTACATCAGAAAAAATGAAGATTTAAAATAAGTGATATGAATTTTCATCTTAAGAACATAGAAAAAGAGCAAATTAAACCTGAAATAAGTAGGAGAAAGGAAATAATAAAGATAACAGAAAGCAACTAAATAGAAAGCAGAGAAGCAAGAGAAAATTAACAAATCAAAAGTTGATTCTGTAAAAATCTTGATAAAATCAATAAGCTCCTAGCAGGACATGTCAAGAGAAAAAGAGGAAACACACAAATTGCCAATATCAAGAATGAAACAGGAATATTACTAAAGATTCTACAGACATTATAAAGATAATGAGATATTATGCCAATATTTTGACAACTTAGTTGAAATAATTGTTAAATTTTGTCAAATGCTTTTTCTGCATCTATTAAGGTAATCTTAATTTTTTATTACTGAAAAATACAATTTAATAAAAGCAGCGTAATAGAAAATAAGAAAAATTGTATAACTGTTACATAAATTGAATTCATTATAAAAATACTATCCCACAAAAAAAAATTCCATTACTTGGTTATTTTATTGGTGAATTTTACCAACATTTAAGAAAGAAAAGATTTTAATCATACACAAACTTATTCAAAAGATAAAAGAAGAGGAAACATTTTCAAGATGGTTTTGAGATCTACATAGCTTTATTACTAAAGCCTAATAAAGATATTACGAAAAAGTAAATTAGAAACCTATACGTTTTATGAATATAAACACAAAAATCTATAACAAAATATTACCAAATGGGATGCAGCAAAATATGAAAAGGGTAATACATCATAACCAAGTAGAGCTCATCTGAGAAATGCAAAGTTGGTTTAGCATTCAAATTTGATGTTATTTACCATATTACACGATAAGGAATAAAAAGTATAGTTATCTAAATTGTTGCAGGGAAAGCATTTGATACACTGTAACAACTATTCATGATGAAAATATGTCATCTGACAAAGGGCATCTGTGGAAAACATTCATGTCCCACATGATGAAGTATTGAATACTACCACTAAAACAAGCCAATGAGGCAAAGATGTCCACTCTTACCACTTCTATTCAACATGGTAATGAAGGTCCTAGCCAGAACAGTAAGACAAGAAAAAGCAATACATGGTGTAAAAATTGGAAAGGAACCAGTAACACTGTCTATACTGATAGGCAAGAAGAATTTTTATTAAAAGTCCTAAAAAAAAATCTACAAATCAACAATTAAAGTTAATGAGTAAATTTAGCAAGGTAACAGGATACAAAATCAATATATAAAACTCCATTGTATTTTTATGTATTGGCAGGAAACATTTAGTGGTAAAAAATTTTTTTAATTTCATTTTAATAGCATCAAAAATATAAAATGCTTAGAAATGAATTTACCAAAGACAAGCAAGATCTCTACACTGAAATTTATAAAGCGTGGATTAGAGAAATTAAAGAAGACTGAAATAAATGGATAGATGTACCATGTTTATGGATTATAGGACTCAATATTTTTAAGATATTAGTTTTCTACAAATTTATGTACAGAATCAACACATTCCTATCAAAATCCCAGCAGGCTTTTTAGAGAAACTGATTATAAAATATACATGAAAATGCAAAAGGTCTGGAGTAGGCTAAACTGTCTTGAAATTGGAGAGCAAAGCTGGAGCACTCAATTCAAGGTTAACTATAAAGCTAGAGCAATCAACATAGTGATTTTTGACATGATGATGGACAAGTAGAATAAGAGAAGAAAATAGAGATACCAGATCAAGAGGTAAGGAGTCTTGGAAAACTTGGCAAACAAGACTCTTGCAAAGAGTACTCAATGAGAAAAGCAAAGTTTTGCAGCAAATGTTGCTAGAACAACTGGGCTAATAAATACCAATCAACCAATCTCAAGCTCTTCATCTTGTTGTACATAAAATTAGTTTGCAATCAATTATAGACAAAAATTGAAACCACACAACGTCAAAAATATTGGAATATATCTTTGCGACTTGGTTTAAGCACAGATTTCTTAGAATGTAAAAATGCAAACTATAAGTTAAAAAATTGATAAATCACACTTTATCAGCATTTAAAGCTTTTGCATTTCAAAATTCACTGCTTGAAAAACAAAAACAAATAGGTAAGTAACAGACTAACAGAAAATATTTATAATACATCTATCTGACAAAGGGCTTTAGCCATAATATATAAAATCCTACAAATAATAAAAAGACAAACAATATAATTTTTAAAACTCATGAAGGAGTTGGACAGACCTTCGTAAAAGAAGATACAAAAACAGCCAGTAGCATACTGAAATGTGCTAAATATCACTAATCATTAGGGAAATGCAAATTAAAATCATAGGGAGGTACCATTTTACAACTACTAAAATGGCTATAATTACAAAGATTAATGCTATCAACGTTAGTGAAGATGTGGAGCAAATGAAACACTCATATATTTTCAGGAGGAGTGTGCAATGGCACAGCCACTTTGGAAAACAGTTTGGTGTTTTCTTACACAGTTATCCATGTGACCAAGCAATTATATTCCTAGGCATTTACCAAAGATAAATAAAAAATGTATTCACATAAACTTGTACAATAATTATCACAACAGTTTTCTTCATAGTAGCCCCAACAGAAAAATGGACAATGATTTACAGTATATTAATGTAAAGAAATATTACTGAGTAGTTAAAAAAAAAGATTTAACTGTTGATCCACAACAATATGGAAGAACTTTAAAAAGTCAAAGAAGCCAGACACACAGTATTTAAAAAATAAATGTTATGGTATATGAGCTCATTTATCTGTAAACCAACTGTAAATCAGGAAAAACTAATCCATGGGGAAAAATCAGAATGGTGGTTGTCTCTTAGGGAGTGGGGATGGGAACTGCCTAGAAAGGAACTTTATGGAATGAGGGAAGTGTGCATTTTATAGGCGTATGTGTTTGTCAAAAGCCTTATTTACTGATTTGTATATTTCACTCTATGTAAATTTAACTTGAATAAGACAATTCTATGCAAATATTGAACTCTAGTTAGAAAGTTTGCTTTCACAGTGGTCTGGGTCTGGGCATCTGAACTTTAACACTAAAGGTGACCTTCACATGGTGTTGCTTGAGAAATACTGCTGTATCCTTACTACCTTTATCTTATGTCAGGTCACTTGTCTCAAATCACTCTCAAATATAATTTCTTACCTACCTTGCAGCTAGAGAGACCATACCACTTAAGCTGTGGTCGGCATGGGGACCAATAGCATCAGCGTCACTGGAGGACCACTGGACATGCAACATCTCACGCACCAACCCTGACCTACTCTGTAGGTTAAAAAGCTCCTCATATGAATCCTATGCACATTAAAGTCTGAGAAGCACTGCCTTACACCTCACAGAGGCAATGGTGAAGGTTACATAAAATATTAGATGAAGGCACAGTGCCTGGCACATAATAGGGTGGCGGAGATGTGACAAACAGGATAAAAGAACCTGTAATGGGAAAGAACCCCTTTTAAAGTTGGTGTTTCTTAAATCATGTTCCTTTAAGTATTGGTGTTCCATGAATTTGCAAGGCAAACACTGGAGAAAATAACTCAATTTTCCAAGTATTAGTTGAGAATAACAATATTTGTTTATATCTAGCTGTTCTCCATAAAAAGGGATTCGAGGCAGCACTGATAAAGAGGATGGAAAATACTGAAACATAATCTACATGTCCTGAGACTATAAGCAGCCTAGCAGCCCAACAAGATGAAGCAACCTTGTCCTGGCTTTCCCTCTTCACTCTAATCTTGTCCATCTGTCTAAGCAGGTGGGGCCTTGTAGGCATTGAGTCATCATGGCTGCTCAGCTGTCAGTCAACTGCTTGAGGGTGCCTACATGGGGCTTCTAATATTTATTTATTTCTACCAGCTGTTAGTTCTATACACAATCTTAGCTAAAAGGCAGAGAAGTGATTCCACTAGTCATTATTTCTACCAATGAGTAAAATGTACCATATTCAGATCTTTTTCTCAAGAGAGAAAAGAGTAGACATTAATAACACCAAGAAAAAAGGATTGTGAACATATGAAATATGGACTTTTCTATTTCTCAAAGTGTGGCATGTTTCTCTTGTAACAAAAAGAGAAGAAATCAATATGCTGAAAATAGTATCCTCACACTACATTTAGATTCACCTAAACAAAGTGCAAACTTTGCCTTGCTCTGATGCAAACTATATTTCATTGGGTTTTTGCTCTTTCATGTTGCTCCTAGTTATACTAATACTTTAATGTGTGTTGCATTTTAAAAGTTATTCTTGGATACTGTGTATCTCAGACTGGTTAAGCAGCACTGGTTTTGATATAATGTCATGTCTTTCTCCCCATGAGATAAAGATTCATCAGGACTTGAAAACCCTCTTAGACCCTGGTGGTTACTTCCAATGTGAAGCCCATGAGCAGGCTGAGAGGGGAGAGAGAGTTAAACCAAAAACTTCTAATTAAGAGCAATTAATATTACCCAAATTATCAGCCAAGATGTAAGGAATGGGGAATTTCCACCTGGTGTTTGCGTCTCTCAGGCCATTTCTGGAGTTCTGTGAAAACAAAGGTAAAGGTGAGTGGGAAGCCTAGTCCTCAAGGTCACCTTGACCTCCTCCTTCAACAAACTCTCACACAGCAAACAGTCTATCACACAATTCAAACAGTTTAGTGGCAAATTCTCTTCTGATTATGAAAGCAATAGAAGTCCCTTGAGAGATAATTTGGAAAAATCAGAGAAATGATTAAGAACAAAATAAAGGGGGCCTGCAATCCCAGGAAAATTGAATAGATAAACCATTTAATTATTTTAGACTCTTTTGTGCTGTTTACTTATTTTCCCTCTGTTTTTGTCCTTACCAGTTATAGTGGAACTCCTCACTGGAACAGATTATAGATGAGATTTCTCTTATCTCCTTCACGGTGCCCATCGCAGGGCTGGCCACAGAGCAGAGACTGACAACCAATGGTACTGTCTGTCTTGAGGAACTTACTGCATCTTTGACAGATACTCACCTGCAAGAGGATGTCCCCTTGAAAGAGGTCCAAGCCTGCAGCTGGAAATGGAATTTTTTAAAAAAAAACAATATTTGAGTGAACATTATTAAAAGGCATCTTTCATAATAAAATTAATCTTTGCCATTATAAATCTTTGAATATTAGTCTTTATGTGGCAAAACTTTTCGAAACAATGCAAAAATTCCAGTTGAGCAAATATGAATGGCCAATGAGTATCACATATTGTCATAGCCTCTGTTTTCAATTTTGGAGCAATAAATCTTGTCTAAGAATCTTAAAAGTAAGAGATAAGTTAGAAGGGATTTTATTGATCACTGACTATAAAAAAGGGATTTGAGGCAGCACTGATAAGGAGGATGAAAACTATTGAGAGAATGGCTGGGGGTGGTGGCTCACGCCTGTAATCCCAGCACTTTGGGAGGCCGAGGTGGGCGGATCACCTGAAGTCAGGAGTTTGAGACCAACCTGGCCAATGTGGTGAAACCCCTTCTCTACTAAAAGTACAAAAATTAGCTGAGCTTGGTGGTGCACACCTGTAGTCCCAGCTACTGAGGATGCTAAGGCAGGAGAATTGCTCAAACCCAGGAGGTGGAGGTTGCAGTGAGCCTGATTGCGCCACTGCACTCCAGCCTGGATGACAGAGCCAGACTCCATCTCAAAAAAGAAAAGAAAAATATTGAGAGAAATGGAGAAAAAAATAGAGTCCAGCGACATGAAGTGATGTACTATGTAATCCAGGGGCCGAGTGAGCATCGAAACTCCTGCCTTCCCATTCAGGGCTCTTTCTGCCCCTGTACCATTCTGCCTCTTGTCCCAGGGTAAATGAATGTATTCTGCTCTTTCCCATGAAAAAACAATGATACCCTCCAAAACCAAGCTCAAGGTGCTGCCCACGTCATAAGGAAGACCAGAGGATTGTGGACAGATCCATTCAAAACCATACCTCCAAACATCTGTTCTCAGGTGCTTAGCAGAATACACTCTCCCACTGCTGGTATTGCTTAATCCTGGCCTCATCCTGTTTCAGTAAGCAAGATTCTTAAAAGTGAAGATCTTTGTGGGAAAATTTCTCAAGCATTAAAAGCGCATCACTTATCATAACTCTCATGTGACAAGCAACATTTTCTGTAAAATGCAACAACTTCAGACAGAATCACTGGATTGTACTTCATTCTGAGGACAGCCCTGATTTACAGGCCGGGAAACCAAAGCAGAGATTAATTACCACAGTCTCACGAGCCAACAGAGGCCCCATTTGGCAAAGCCAATGGCTCATTCAGGAAGCAGCTCCATTTATGCATAGGACACCAAGGAGGTGTTAGGTATTAGCAGGCATCATGATTTCATTTGCCAGTGACTAACTAGAGCTATCCCTGCATCACTCCCTTCCTCATGCACACATTTGCTAGATTGCTTAACCTCCTTAGCCCTGACCTATTCCTATGCTAGCAGTGCAATTAAACAACCACAAACAGTAATGACATCACTGTACCACTGTCAGTAGGACCCAGATTTGAATAATCTTTTAAATAAAAGGACTTTGTTCTGGTCCATCTATTCTTTCATTGAGAATAGTTCTACTATTTGTTTGTCCTGAGCAAAAATCTGTATTTCCTGACACCTGGCCTGGATTATAATGGAATTGAGGGAGCTCTTCCAGAGTGAAGTGAATGAGCCCACTCAGATTTTGGCCCCAGTGGTCAGTGAGAATGGATGGGGTCATGGGGGGCAGGGAGAACTTCCCAAAGAAGTGCACATCCAGTGAAAGCAAGCCTCAATCTATTCATTACCCAATTTGTTCATGTGGTGCGCACTTGTTAAATGCCTAATGTGTCTGAAGCATTTTTCTAGATGCTGGGACATAGCAGAGAATAAAACAAAGTCCTTAAGGAGATGACACTCTTGATTGGGGGAAGAGGGAGACATACAAATAAACAAATAACTGTAAAATATGACAAATGGTGAAAAGTACAATAAAGAAACAAACGAAAGGTAAGGTGGGAAAGAGTGCTGAGGTGAGATAGGTTTGCTACTTTATTAAAGAGTGGTCAGGGAGGGCCCCCCAGAGGTGGTGGCATTTTAGCAGAAATATGATAGAGTAAGGGAATGAAGGAAGTGTGGTGGAGGTAAAGGCAACACCAGATAGAAAGGTCCTGTGGCAGGAAAGCCTTGATGTCTTAGGGCAGTGGTCCTAAACTCGGGCATCAGAGTCCCCTGGAAGGCTTGGTCAACACAGGTTGATGAGCCCCCACCCTTGGATTTCTGGTTCATTAAGTCTGGGGCGAGGCCTAAGAATGTTCATTCCTAGGAAGTTTACTGATGCTGCTGGCTGGGGGACAACACATTGAAAATCACTTCCTTAGAGGAGTAGCTGTGCAGTCAGGGTGGCTGGAGAGCTCAAGTGGGAAGAGGAAGAGTAGTCACAAATCCTGTTTCAGCAGATCGACTCACACTCTAATGTGCATAGAAACCACTTGGATCTGTCAAATTAGAGATGCTAATTTGGTAGGTCTGGGGTGGATCCTCAAATGCGGCATTTCCAAGAGAAAGCTCTTGAGTGACACAAGTCACTTTGGCCTGTGGAACACACTTTGGGAATCAAGGCTCTAAGGCCTTTACTTTGTGTTGGAGGAGAAGTCATTAGAAGGTTGGAGCAGAGAAATGACATGATCTGAAGGATATTAAAGGAAGAGTTCTATGTTGTGCAGAATAGTCTGTAGGGAGCAAAGGCAGAAAAGGAAGCACAGTTATGAGGCCCCTCAAAGGACCAGGTCGGATATGAGGTGGCTGACCAAGATGGGGACAGTAAAAGTGCTGAAAAGTCTCAACTGTGGTATGATTTGAAAGTAGATCTAGGCCGGGCATGCCGGTGGCTCATGCCTGTAATTCCAGCACTTTGGGAGGATGAGGTGGGCGGATCACAAGGTCATGAATTCAAGACCAGCCTGACCAACATGGAGAAACCCTGTCTCTACTAAAAATACAAAAACTAGCCTTGCGTGGTGGTGGACACCTGTAATCCCAGCTGCTTGGGAGGCTGAGGCAGGAGAATGCCTTGAACCCAGGAGGCGGAGGTTGCAGTGCGCTGAGATTGTGCCACTGCACTCCAGCCTAGGTAACAGAGCAAGACTCCATATCTTGGGAAAAAAGAAAGAAAAAAGAGAAGAGAAGAGAAGAGAAGAGAAGAGAAGAGAAGGAAGGAAGGAAGGAAGGAAGGAAGGAAGGAAGGAAGGAAGGAAGGAAGGAAGGAAGGAAGGAAGGAAGAATGGATCAAGTAGATCTAATAGCATCTGCTGACAGATTTTGCATAAGGTATGACAGAAAGACAAGAGTTAGGGGCAAGTCTAAGATTCTGAGCTTAAAATCTAGAAGGAGTGAGTTACATTTACTGAAATGAAAAGGACTAAGAGGAGCAGGTCTTGGGGTAGAGGATGAATGTTAAGTCAGCCTTGTGAGGCAAAAAGAAGATGGTGAAAGGTGGTAATTTTCTCTATATGATTTTCACCATCAATTTACAGTGTTAGAATCTGGCCATATGGCTAACCCAATCAATCCTGGTGGCTTGGTTGAAATGACCTAAAAAAAAGATTACATGGTAATGAGATTTCTTCACTGGGGTCAAAGTTCAGAGGTGGTGGTGGGCCTGAAGAGTACAAAATGGCAAAGTGGTAAAGAATTACTTTTTATTAGATAGATAAGGATGAGATTAGAAAAACTCTAAAAATTCAAATCCCAGCCCTGTTGTAAAATACATCAGATTCTCTGAACTGTTTACACAATGGCTGACTCTAAAAAGAGATATTTTAGTGCCTGGCTCTGAAGTCTTGGCACTCATTCATGCATTCACCCATTTACCTTCCTAAACTATTTCTGCTCTGCCTATGCAGCCATTCTCCAGCTATTCCAATTAAATATCAACTAACTGGCTTCTCTGTGAGTGAGAGAAAGCCAGAAAAATTGACCCTTAGGTATAGGTATTTTCATTTTGTAGTCTTCAGATAGCACTGAGCTATTAAGGTACAGGCTACAAGATCTGGAAGTGAGCCCCGTCACTGCTACCTATGATCCTGAGCAGGTCACTCTAACCATGAGAAGCCACTTGCTCACTCTAACCATGAGAAGCCACTTGCTCCTCCCCCCTGAAAATGAAAACAGCACTTACTCCACAAGAAGACTGGACAAATAAAAATATCATGGCCAGTGGAGGGGTCGGGTTTTGTTTCCCCACTAAATATAACCACAGGCTTATTCTTATATTTTTCTTTAACAATCAGAATAATTATCTATTTGCTTTCCTTTTCTTCCAAATACAAATTGGAAAAATAAATTTTTTATAAAGAGAAACTTGTTATGTATCTAGATCCATTGAGGACTCCCTAGCTCTCCTAGAATGTCTGGTCTAACTGTCTTCTCTTTCCACATTTTTATCTTTCAGAAAATGCAATTTCTCACAAAGCATCAATAAATATTTCTCCCCCAAAGAATCACAATACAGTATTATGAAGGAAAGTGCTTTTCAGTAACCTCATCACTGGGTTTTAAGTAATTTCAATACTTTAATAATGCAAAAATTGAGCTCACCTAAATTGATTTCTGAAATATCCTTCTGTTCACTAAAGTCTGCATCATGTACTGTTAAAAGTGAGGGAAAAAAACTATTGTTAGCTTTGCTGAACGAGAAAACTTTAAAAACACTCTCTGTGCATTTGAACTAATTCTTACCATTTTCTTTAGGAAGATACTTAATCTGAAAAAAAAAAATATACAGAAAATGGATAACGTATACTAGAATTAATATTTCTAAATATCCAAAAAGCAGGACTCTACTTACCGATACAGCTGCTATGTGGGCAAAAAACAAGGTAAAAAAGAGAATGCATGTGGATCTAGTCCAAGCCATTGCTGCGAGTGAGCTGATTTTAGCAGACACCTTGTCATAAATACCTTTTAGACTTTACCCTGATGGTTGTATTAGAAACTTTGACCCTTCCATATGTACCGTAGTGCTAAAAAAGGTAGTCAAAGATAACAGCATTGACTCTTTCGAGGACAGACACTAAGTTTACCTTAAATGCTTAAGCTTCAGAGACTGGGGAAAAGTTTGAAAAATTAATACTGAAATGAGCATATAAGAAGTAATAACATTCCTATAGGGCAGCAATAGCCATTCATATAATATAACAGAAGATCCTCTTAATAATAAAAATAAAAATAATTTAAAAATTTATTATTAAGTATTTAATTCAAATAAAATATAAATTCAAATTTTATGGAACTGTTACAAAGCAATTATTGAAGGACATAAAAAAACCTGACTCTTTCTATATATATACATATATATGAAATATTAATAGATTATTTCAATATTAATCTATAAATTCATTTTCATTCTAGTAAAAAACCTAACAGGGTTTTCAGTGGAATTTGTCAAGCTGACAAATGGTTCATTTCACATGAAAGAGTAAACTTTGAGGAATAGATAAGAAAATTCTGAAAAGGATGAATAAAGAGAAAAGAATCGCCCTAAAAGAATATCAAGAACTTTTGTAAAGTTACAGTAATTAGAGTGTAATAGTTCCAAAAATAAAGACAAAATGAATCTATAGCCTGGAATAGGTAATATCCAAATAGATGCAAGCACTTGTGGGGCTTTTGTGTATGAGAGGAACCAAACAGTCAAGAGGGAAATCCTGGTCTCTTTCATAATAATGTTGGAATAATTGCATTTCCATATGAGGAAAAACATTAAATGTTCATCTGACACCATTCACAAAAATAAATTCTAGATAGATTAAAAATGTAAATATGAAAATAGAAACTTTGAAAAAGAAAATATAGGAACATATTTTTAACCTTGATTTCAAGAAAGATTGCTTGAACATGAAAAAAACATAGAAATTATAGAGGAAAAGAATAATATATTTGACTATATCAAAATTTAAACTTCTTCATGACAAAAACATAACATGATTAAAAGACAAGCCACAGATGAGAGAAGATATGTATAGTGCATATAATTGAATAAGAATAAATATTCAGGATATGTAAAGAATTTCTACAAATCAATAACAAGAAAAAGAGATTATCTAAGGAAATAATGAACAAACAATATGAGTAGCTAATTCACAAAAAACCCAGATGGCCAATATACATGTAAAAAGGTTTTTAGCCTCATAAGTAATCAGAAAATATATAAATTCAAATAGCAGTAAAATACCCACCTCAAGCTAAGATTGGCATAAATTAAGAAGACTGACAATATCAAGTGTCAACAAGGAGGTAAGAAAATAGGAAATCTAGTAGGACATCAATTTGATGCTATCTAATGAAGTTGAAATGTGCACAGTTCATAGGATAGAAACATCACTCCTAGGTCTATGTGCTAAAGGAACTCACACATATGTGCACAAAATTCCACAGAATATATTCACTGAAGGTTTTTTGTGTTATAGTAAAGAATGAGGAAAATGTGTTTATACTAAAAGAAAAGATAAATTATGGAATATATTCAGTCATGCACAGGTAAATTAACAATTGGCTCTTTTAAAAAAAGTAAAAACAAACGAGCAACCAAACAAAACCAAGCCTTTATTTGTAGTGTTTGTTGATTTCCATGGTCAATTTCAAGCTACCAACATCATGTCACTGAATGCAGCGTTGGGAAGAGATGTACACAGTGGGCTCCATCTGCCCCAGCACAACACTAAATATATGCACACACCCACCTATTCTTGCCTGCACCAGGTATAAGAATCTTTGGTATTAGAGCAATCTTCAAGGTCTAGAGCCTGCAACTCTCTACCTCAGACTTACTACTGGGCAGGTGGGCTAGTCTTGCTATCAAAAAAGCATTTCCTGTCACAAAAGACTTTCAGAAGGTGAACAGTAGAGCTTCTTGAGCTATAAAATAGGAGGCATGTCAACTGGGGGCCTGCTTCTGATGGGCAGAAGAGGTCTATGGCTGATTTTTGTTTTACCTAAGCCACTGATGGTGAGCTGACAAAAGGCCATCTTCCACTGTCTCTAACCACTACAAGCCACTAATATTACCTTTTTAAATGAAACAAAACAAAAAAACCAAATTTGCTCAACAGCTGCAATGACTTAAGTGAGCAACTACAATCCATACCATTTAAAAATTGGGCAATAATCAAATTTTAAAATTGGGCAACATCATAAGAATAATTGGCTTTAAGTATCAGGGTGGAAAACATATGGGACTTTTATTTCTTAAATGTGTTGTTTAATTTTTCTCAAATTCTGAAGCAATTATGGTAAAATTGAATATTTGTTAATCTTGGAAGCCAGGAAGTAGGAGTTTGTTATTTTCTAAAGAAACAGGCAGTGCTGTTGCTTGGTACACCTCTCTACTAAATCTCAGGTATTAGGATTTCAAACAGGCGATAGTGAAGCTGCTTAATTCTCTCCACCTTCTCTTGCTTCCAGCCAGATGTGTTTTTATCTTTCCCTGCCTTCTTAAACTTATCTGAATGATTTTTTTACAACAATGGCTTTGGGATCAGATAGGCAGGAATTCCACCTCTACCATTGACTAGCTATGGCAATTTTAGCACCTACTTTCTATGTGTAGAATGGATAGTGGTGCCTACTTCATGGTGCCAATATAAAGATTCAATAGGATAACATATGTAAACCACAGCTACTAGAAACATAGGAAGCACTCGATAAACTGCTCTTTCTACCTGCTAGTTAGCAACTACCTCCTAGCACAACATGGGTAACAAAAACAGCTCAGTCCACTCCTTGCTCAGTGGAATCTCCAGTGGTGAGAACATAGGTCTTCAGCAGACACAACCTGCCCCCAATTATTTTATTGTCACAATCTTAATGGCAGGTGTTAATTAGTACCAGCTATTTGCAATCCTAGTCACTTCTTCATTGTATCAGGGTATCAGATGAGTAAGGCTGGGGCCTTAAGTCCTTCATTTGAAGGGTTTATGGCCTTTCAGTTTAAGGAAGATTATGCACTCTGAGGTCAAGGTCCATGCTTTATTTCCTGTATCTGCCCCAGTGTTTGGAAACATAGTAGGTAATAAGTTATCATTTTAACTGAAAAACAGTAAATAGAATTTTCTCTGAAGGTATTGGATGGGGTGACTTGCTTTGATCTCAGGCAGGGCATTTCATAAACTGACCAGTTGAGAAAATGGTCTGAAGCTTGGAGGAAGAAAGTCATTAACAGGTAGAAAATGGAAAAACCCTCCTCCAGCTATTTCCACACACTCTCCAGCTTCATAAAAGTTCAGGCCAGGAGTTGGGCTAAGAGACTTGCAAAGTCCTCTCACCACAACCCTTTCTCAAGGATGTTCTCTGCCCTCTTTCTACTCTATTGCAGGATACCAATTCCTTCCGCTTCACTCACAGAGTTCTGCCATCAACCAGCTGTCTGCTGACCTGAAACACAACAGTCCTTGTTGTTCCTCCCAAGGCAATCAACATATTAACATGGGCCCAAAGGTGTACAGAGCAAGAGTCGGCAAACTTTGTCTGTAAAGGGCAAAAAGAATATATGTCAAGCATTGTGTGCCATATGAGCCCTGTTTAGCTATGTAACTCTCCTGTTGTATGTAGCACAAAGTAGCTGTGGACAATAATGTGTGAATATGGCTGTGTTCCCATAAAACTTCATTCACAAAAACAAAGCAAAGGGTCAAAGTTTGCTGACCCCTGGGTTTTAGAGAATAACCTTCAAGATGGTGGAAATTGAGATGGTGATAATAATTATAAAAGAAGCAGTAGCAGCAATCAACATGTACATAGTACTTACTGTGGGCCAGGCAGTTTTCCAAGTATCTAAGGGTAATTACCCATTCAATCCTCACAACAATCCTATGAAGAAGGCACTATTATTATCTCCATTTTACATATTAAGAAACTGAGATGAAGAAAAATTAAGAAACCTTCTCAAGGTCATGCAGATCCTGAACAATCTTCCTAAATTCCACCTGAGAGGCAGTTCTTTACACCTGTGACTGGCCCTTGACAACCCAGGAGCGAGGCCTCTACCATCATGCTGTAGCATGCAGATCCCTGGTTTCACATGGTTCCATCTCCAGTAGTTTACTAAGAAGACTGAACCCCGAGGGAAACAATGCCCAAGGTGTAGATTCCTTCAAAATCCTCTGGATGGCTTGTTGAAGTACAAATTTCTTGGCTTGGAATTTGGAAATCCTGACTCATGTCAAATGGTGAGCTCCAGGGATCTGCATTTTTAATAAGCACCCTTGTGACTCTGATGCAGGTAGTCTGTGGAACACACTTTGATGAACAGGACACTGTGGAATTTGCATCAGTCAGATGCTTCCACCCTCACTGTGGTTATTGAATAGCTTTCCTGTGATTCTCTTTTTATAAGAAAATCAAACGATCATAGAACCTTCAGTTTCCTAGTAGGGAATATATAGATGTTAAGAATTAGAGAGATCATCCACACAGCAGTCCACTTCAGAAGGCCTCTGGGAAACAGCCCCTGTGCGGTGTTGTGGTTTGAGGACCTGCATTTTCAACAAGCTTGGGGGTTATTTCTATTTCTATTTGCATGCTGACCTTGGCAGGCAACTGTGTTTTGGAGTGTGTACAGACACCACTCCCAGTGACTGGAGAGGCAAGGGGGACTTCTTACTCAGGTGGGCACTGAGGACCCTAATAAGCCACTCTTTAGGGCCAGGTGGGCATTCAGTGGGTTTGGTTTCAACATTTTCCCTTTTATAGAACCCAAAGAACACACTATTATCTTTCTCTTATCACATAAGGAAGAATCAGACAAGCAGCTTACTTTACGTTTTCCCAATTCTCTTTCTTCTTATCGAACCCTCATAAAGTATTTAAACTGAAGCCAACTCAGCTGTGAGCTACAAGGTTTTCCCCTGATTTCAGGAAAAGTCTCCAACCTCTGCTAATTAGAGAGATTATCACTGCTCACGCGGCCTAGTTGGACTGTGACATCTGGGAGAGAATACTTAACACTTAACAACTGAGCTGGGCTTTGCTCTGAAAGGAAATGTGATGGCCATGAAGACGTTTCTCTACTGCTTCTGAAGTGAGGGTATGAGGAAATAGGCTTAAGTTGCAAAAGGGACACTTGATTGTTAGTTATAAAGCCCTTCCAGGGCATCTGAGGATTCTTGGATCCTAAAGTGTTTTAAGGAGGGAGACAATGTTAGTCATAGAGTGCCATGGCTGCAGGCTGGGTATGAGGCAGGCACGGACAGATGAAAATCTGCAGAAAGAGGTGGTATTGGAGAAAGAATGGGTAGGGCTTGGTTTGGGGATTTTTTTGTTTGTCCTAGAAAAGTCATTCAGTTTTGAGGTCTTTTAATGGAAGCAAGATGATAATAAGTTACACATGAAACTTGATCCAGCCAACAGGAGTTTTAGCCACTTAAGAAAATAAATAGTATCTGTAATCCCATTTCCCTTTGAAAATGACAAAATTGTTTTTGGTACAGCTGATTCTTTTAAGCAAGTGGACAACAGCTGTGTTTCGGGCCAATTGCATTATCTGCCACTGAGGAATCTCAGTTGAAGTAACAAGGGGAAGGTGGTTGGAGGCCTGTTGGGGGCATTTTTGGAAATTCTCAGAGTAATTGGTCAAAGTTGATAGACTGGCAAAGGAGGCTTCCTGAGTTGGTAGCAGGTGAGATTATACTCATATTCTGAAGCAAATTTTAAAATATAAGTTTACCTTTTAATTGCCAATGATGGGAGTGGGAAGACTGCAATGGCAGCCACTTTCTAAAACAATGTCACATATTATACTAATAAGGACAGCTTTGCCCAAACATGCAAGCAAGAGTGTCAGTCACCGATGACCTGTGAGTAGATTTGTTACATTTCTTTACATACCAGGAAAGAAAGAAAGCTATTAATAGTTACACCTTGGTTTTTCAGTTGAATTTCTGGGAACAGGAGTTTGCCAACCCCCTTCTAAGTTCCATAGCTTGAATGGCATTTCTTATTAAAATAACAGCAATTATTATAATATGCAGAGGAGTTATTAGGTGCTTATTACACGGCAGGCACTGTGTAAAGTGTCTTACGTAGGTTATCTCATTTAATTCTCATAACAATCACACAAGAATTGTTTCTCTCAATTTATGAAAGACTGAGCTTAGTCTAGTGCCCAGAACCTGAAAAAGGTCAAAATAGAGAGATTAGCTAATAATGTGTTTCTTTTCATAGGTCAGTCTCCATTCTCAGTTGATTAGCTAGACCAATGTATTGATGCATGTGTTTATTCATTCATGCATTCATTCATAACATTTTTACTCTGTGCCAAACATTGTATTAGGCACTGAGGAAACAGTCATGGCCCAGGCAGACACTGTTACTGCCCTCACAGAGCTTAGATAAAGATGGGGGAGGCAAGTGCCCACCTGCATTTTAGTAGATCCCAAAGTAAAGGTGGATCAACAGGTAAACAGATGAACAAGCTATGATATATTCACAGATTTCCATAAAATTCTACTAGAATAAAATACACAGCAGAATACTGTCACCATGGACTACTACTCAGCAATACAAATAATTGAACTACAAATACAGCTAACAGTATGGATACATCTCAGAAAGTGTTATACTAAGAGACCAGACACAAAACCATATGGTGCATGATTTCACCAACATAAAATACAAGAAAAGGCGAAGCTATAATAATAGAATCCAGATCAGCGGTTGCCAGTGGCCAGAGATTGGGAGTGGAAGGAGATTTGACTACAAAGACAAGAGGAAATTTTGGGGGTGATGGAAATGTTCTATATCTCGACTGTGTTGGTGATTACACATTGTAAAAGTTTGTCACAACTCATGGAATTGTACATTTAAAATTGGCAAGTTTTCTTGTATGTAAGTTACACCTTATTAAAGTTGACTTTACAAAAAATTAGGGACCCTGGGAGCCATATCCCACCTCTTCCACTGACATACCACATAACATTGGGCAAAACATTGAATTTGTGTTTTTGTTTCTTCTTTTCTTAACATGGACTAAGGAGACCTTGTCTGCCTCTCTTATTACTAGGTCAAGAGAATTTCAAATGTGCAAGTAAAAGGCTTTGCAATGTATTAGATGCTATGTAAATTTGTAACTTCATTGTTATTGTTCCCTCACTGAGGACTATGCTTTGATGATTCTCAGAGGTCTAGATTCTATTTATTTTGATGGATTTCATAACATTTTGGTTTTGATCTACTTGAAGAAGGGCAGCCTTGGAGGCTGAGCCAGGGCTTTGTGGTTCCAGGTCAGCATGTTCTAGGGAAGACCCAACCCTTGGCTCTGGATTTGGCCCATCAAGCGACTGAGCAGATGGCAACAAGATCTTTGGAAGCTTTTTGCCAATAACCACACATCCCTAAATAATCAACAAGCCCATGTCCCCTGTGTGACTGGATGAGAAACCCATGCTGAGGGTGATCTGAGCAGAGTCTGCTCATAGAACAAAATGAGCAACTGATGGTTAGCTTTGTGGTTAGAAACCTGCTTGATTCTCATCCAAGGATTTGTCTCCTTGCTGCTGGCTGTTTTCCTGAAGAAGCAAAAATGTGTTCTCCATTCTGCAAGCAATTCTTCTCCCACCAATTTTTATTTTATTTTATTTATTTTAGAGCTCAGTATGCTACTTATTTCAAAACTGTTCACACTGTAAAGAAACATGAGTAGCACAGATAAATCCATCTTGACATATCCAGTCAGTATTTGATCAGGTCAACAACATGTACTTGGGCCCATACTGGATGCTAAGAGGGAAACTAAGAAGAATATTGAACTTTCCTTGTTCTCAAGGCCTTTAAATTTAATTTTTCCTGAAAGTGCAGTCTCTTCATTTACTGAGTCAGTGGCAAAAAAATGCTATGACATTAAAACATGTCCATTATGAAATTAATCTTTCTAGTGCCGGGCACGGTGGCTCAAGCCTGTAATCCCAGCACTTTGGGAGGCCGAGACGGGCGGATCACGAGGTCAGGAGATCGAGACCATCCTGGCTAACATGGTGAAACCCCGTCTTTACTGAAAAAAAAAAATACAAAAACCAGCCAGGCGCGGTGGCGGGCGCCTGTAGTCCCAGCTACTCGGAAGGCTGAGGCAGGAGAATGGCGTAAACCTGGGAGGCAGAGCTTGCAGTGAGCTGAGATCCGGCCACTGCACTCCAGCCTGGGCGACAGAGCGAGACTCCGTCTCAGAAAGAAAAAAAAAAAAAGAAATTAATCTTTCTTTAATTTAAAAATATAAAAAGAAGAAAAGAAAAATCACTATGAATGCCACTGTTGACTTATGCTTTGATTCCTTCCAGTTTTTATTATTTATATAGACATATTTTATAATAATATAAAATTTATCCACTTACATTTTGACCATTAGGGCTTTCAAAGAGTCACTGAGTTGGAGTGTCACTCATTTTTCCTAAATTACACTTCTCAGGAGCATTTATCAGTGCTCAATTCTCCCCCAATAGATGCTGACCAAGGCAGAGCCCCATCAAAAATATCATGAGTTGCCAGATGTCTCAGCTTTTTAAAAAGTAATGCTTATTAAGTTAGTTTATATTTACAATTCATAGTTAATACAAGAAAATTGGAAGAGAAAAACACTACGAAAATGCTAACTTTAATCTCAAAGTAACCACTGTCAGCATCTCAGCATGTGTCCTAGATTATTCCTCCATGCCTATTTTTCTTTGTAAAAATAGTAGTGACGTTGAATTTATAGCCAGGCTTGTAAATATTTCTCCATGTCGATAGATATTCTTTAACAGCATGCTTTTCAGTAGTGACCTGTAATTTCATTAAATGGGTATGTCGAATTGAACTAAGCAAGCCTGTGCTGTGAATGTAGAGGTTATTTCCAGTTGAGTTTGATTGTCACAGGCAGTGCTACAAGAAATATCCTTGCATTTGCAATCTTAAGTTATTGTCTTAGAACAAATTCCAAGAAGGGGAATTGCTGAGTCAAATATATTTAGTTGGTTTTTTTTAGAAAAAAAAAAAGGAAAAAGAAAATATAATTACATAATTCTCCCACTCTCTGAAAGCACCTTAAAGAAAGGTGAAGGTAATTTGAGCTCCTTCAGCCAAAGATCTTAAGAATTCAGGAATTAACTCCTCAAGAGGGAGACAAAGTAATCATACTATGATTTGGTGGCTTACAAAAGGCAACACAAAAATGAGGAATATTAGGACCAATAATGTGGAGAAAGCAATTTGCACTCTCCCATTCTTTGATAGATGCTGTGTTACAGGTAATAACACATTTAGCAAGAATGGCAAAGTATAAGTTTCCTCTAGTAGACCCTTCAAATGGGGTGATAGTTATAAATACAATAGACATGACATGTCTCTTAAGGGGTAAAGGAAGTCAACTTCTAACCAGAAAAGAGTCAGGTATGTAACACCGTTATATTACTTAATCTTCACTGAGGCTCTTTGACATTTTCTAGGGACTGAATGTTTATGTCCACCCATCCTCCCAAAATTCATGTGTTGGAGTCCTAACCCTTGTGTGGCTATATTTGGAGATGGAGCCTCTAAGGAAGTAATCAAAGTTAAGTGAAGTCAAAAAGGTGAGTCCGTGATCAGGCAGAATATGTCCTTAAAATAAGAAATAACCAGCCAGGTGCGGTGGCTCACGCCTATAATCCCAGCACTTTGGGAGGCCAAGGCAGGTGGATCACAAGGTCAGAAGATCGAGGCCATCCTGGCCCACATGGTGAAACCCCATCTCTACTAAAAATATGAAAATTAGCTGGGCGTAGTGGCACACGACTGTAGTCCCAGCTACTCGGAAGGCTGAGGCAGGATAATGACTTGATCCCAGGAAGCGGAGATTGCAACGAGCCAAGATCAGGCCACTGCACTCCAGCCTGGGCAACAGAGCAAGACTTCGTCTAAAAAAAAAAATGCCCTCACTAAACACCAAATTTGCCAACACCCTGATTTTGGAGGTCTCAGTCTCTAAACCTGTAAGAAAATACAATTTATATTGTTTAAGCCACTCAGCCTGTGATAAGTTGTTATGGCAGTCTGAGAAGTCTAATACAACATGGATATTATCATCATCTACATTATAGATGAGAAAACTTCAAGTGAGGAAGGCTAACAATATACAGCAGGTCACATAGTAAGGATCTGACAGCTTTTGAACTCACCTATGTCTGAGCCACAGCCCATATTCTATCTGCTTTGTCTTCTTGACTCTACAAGAAGGAAAAAAGTTGGTGACTACCTTTCAGGTGTGATTTGAGACACTCTAGTCAACTGTTCTAGGTCCTAAGACATGTTCATTATTATCTGCCTCCATTCCTGAAATTCCACCATTAAAGAATCTGTGCCCAATGTTCCAAGGTTTTCTCTCTCTTTCTGGAACTTTTCTCTGAAATTCTGAAACCTCCCAAAAATAATAATATTTTAAACCAAGGAATCTGACATATAGTTCCCTCCCCAAATGTACAGCCCACCTGAAGTTTTCAGAACATTACCTTCGTCTAATAATCTAGACAGTAAATAACGAGACCAACAAGGCCTACCCAGTTGCCCATCAATGCAATTATGTTGCAAAAAAATGTCAAGCAAGAAGCCTAAGATAAAAAAGTAATCATAATTAAAACTAAATGCAATTATTATATAATTTAGAGCTACTTAATTCTATTATAATTACATCTTAAAACTGGGGTATTATGAAGATTTACTGACAAAAAAAAAAAAAAAAAAAAACATGACAGAGAAGAATAAAGCCTCCATTATACCCTTAATTTTTGTTTGTTTGTTTCTGTTTTTGTTTTTCCGAGTCTTATCAACATGTGCAAGTCAACCAGACAAGAACTTTCTCTAATTTCGTTGCTATCAGTTAAATATTCTTGTAGGCACATTCTCACATATCCCCCATTTCCAATACATGCAGGGCTTCAGATTATGTGGCCCAGTACTCCTAAAGAAAATGTAGACAACACAGCTAGTAACTTTTTTGGCCACAATGTATTCATTCAAGCCTGTTCTTGCTCTCATATTTCCTACCTGAATTGCCATCAACTTCGTTGCTCCAAATCAGAAGTTTTGGAGCCACTCTTGCCTCTTCCTTTCACAGCAACCAGTTTCAAAAGGTTCTGTGGATTCACCTTCATCAAAACTCTCTAAACCATCTGCTTTGCGGTCTTCCTGATACCCACCTCATTGCAGGTCAAGGTCAGCATCATCACCCACTTCCATCAGGGCATCAACCTCATCGTTGGCCCCCTCCACCCATTTCACTCTTACGTAGGGTGAGAAACTTCAAGAACATCTATGGGATAAAGAACATCTATGGGATAAAGAACCATAAGGTATATTATTAAAAGTATTAATTTAAAAAATTAAATTTATTAAATTAAAATTTATTGAATACATTTTAATAAAAATAAATTAAATTTTATTTAATAAATTTTAATAAAAACAAATTAAAATTAATTAAATGAAAATGTATTAAATTAAAATTAAAAATTAATTTGAAAAGTATTTTAAAAGGTATTATTAAAATATTTGCCATACTACATGTTTATGTTTCTCTTGAGGCATATCTCTTCATGGTCTTTTATGCACACTCAGCATGTTAATGTTATTCTTATGAAAGGTTTTAAATTCTTAGCAGGATCTCAGATTGTTGATATTTTATAATTTGAGGATAAGTCACTTAATTTCTTTGATATTTGGTTACTTTATCTGTCAAATGATGTGACACCTTGGTGATGTTCTTCTCAAATTCTAAGGCTCTCTGTTGTCTTGAGTAAACTTATCTACTAAGATTTTATTTGCTTTTATAATTCATTTCTAAGGGTTCAGTGCATAAGTCGGTGAATGAATGCTGCTGTGCTTAGACGGTTTAATCCTTTATTGATAACGTCTGCTTTTCTTTGGTATTAAGTGTTCCACAAGAGGGCGCCCACTTTCTGGCAAATTGGATATTATAGCCTTAGGCCTCAAATTTTAAGGAAATCCCCAAGAGCAATTTAAACAGCAGTTTAAACTTGTAACCTATTTAAATAGTACATATCACTTGTTTAAACATTTCAAAAGATAATTGTTAGTACAAATTTAAGTCTTTAAAAGAGGATCTCTACAAATGGGGTGATTTGGTGATTCTTCAGTGATATTGAAACGATGAAAGACATGAAATTTTGTATGAAGATAGACTTGGGGTTCTATTAGACTTTCTAGAGAACCTTCAATTTCTTAACTTCCTGTTTAATAGCCATGCTTCCTAATTACATCTGAATGGTCTACCTCAGAGGGTTTTATGGAGGTTGATTTAAAGTATGTGAAAATGATTTGAAACATTATCTAAATATAGGCTATTGTTTTTAGGCAAGAGTCTATTGCTAAAAACCAGGACTCAGGTTGTGTCTTAATTATCTTAATTATCATTAGATATGTATAGCAGGAAAAGGTAAAACAAAATTATGAAAGATCCAGTTTTTCATCTTGAAATGTCTCTATTTGAAATTCCCATCAAATAGATGAAAGGTAACCACGTAAATAGCATGTCTGCACTCAACAGCATCAAACATTTTATACTACACAGTGGTTTTATCAAAATAAAGCCATTAAGTCAGACATTTTCAGTACAAAATAACTTTGGGTAGAATTCTTCACAAAAACAACAAAGCACTCTGGAGAGCAAATAAGCAGTTTCGAGGAAAGATTCTGCTATCCATTGAGAAAATTTCATTCAGGGGTCCACATTTATAAACTTTAGGCAAATTATAATGGAGTCTGATGATGGAGATGATGGTGATGGTGAAAGGAGTGGGGCAAAGTTGATGGGAATAAAGGAAGGGAAGTGAATGAAGTTGGGAGATTGGTGGGGGGTGGGGAAGAAGGAACAAACTGATAATCAAAGGGACCCTGCAAGCAGGAAGACGTTAGGTCAGGACAGCGAACACAAGACAGCAGCTTCCAGGCTCACTGGACACTAGAAGGACTCAAAACATCACATCAAAGGCAAAGCAGCCACCCAGGAGGCTAGCCAGGGTATCAAAAGATGTGAGAGATGACATCTATGTATGAGGTTACAAAGTTAGTAGGAAGAGTATAGGTTTCTCTTTCAGTATGGTTTTAGGTGACTTTGAGAAAGTTAATTAATGTTTCTGAGCTTCCATCTCTTCAGCTTTTTTTCTATTCTAATCTATTTTTTTATTTACTATTATTGTTTTTATTATTTCAATAGCTTTGGGGAACAGATGGTATTTTGTTGTATGGATAAGTTCTCTAGCAGTGATTTCTGAGATTTCAGTGCACCAATCACGCAAGCAGTGTACACTGAACACAATGTGTAGTGTTTTATCCCTCACTACCTGCCATCCTTTCCCCTAGAGTCCATTATATCATTCTTCTTTTTGTTTTTTTTTTTTTGTTGTTTGTTTGTTTTGAGACGAAGTTTTGCTCTGTGGCCCAGGCTGGAGTGCAGTGGCGCCATCTCGGCTCTCTGCAACCTCCGCCTCCCGGGTTCACGCCATTCTCCTGCCTCAGCCTCCGGAGTAGCTGGAACTACAGGCGCCCACCACCACACCCAGCTGATTTTTGCATTTTTAGTAGAGACAGGATTTCACCATGTTGGCCAGGCTGGTCTTGATCTGACCTCGTGATTCGCCTGCCTCTACCTCCCAAAGGGCTGGGATTACAAGCATGAGCCACCACGCCCGGCCCATTATATCGTTCTTATGCCTTTGTGTCCTCATAACTTAGCTCCCACTTATGAATGAGAGCATTCGATGTTTGGTTTTCCATTTCTGAGTTACTATACTTAGAATAATGGTCTCCAACTCCAACCAAGTTGCTGTGAGTGCCATTATTTTGTTCCTTTTTTATGGCTGAGTATGGGATATAGACATATATATAGATATATAGATATATCTCACAGGTTCTTTATCCACTCATTGCTTGATGGGCATTTGAACTTGTTCCATATTTTTGTAATTGTGAATTGTGCTGCTATAAACATGTGTATACAAGTGTCTTTTTCTTATAATGACTTCTTTTCCTCTGGATAGATACGTAGCAGTGTAAATGGTAGATCTATCTTTAGTTCTTTAAGGAATCTCCACACTGTTTTTCACAGTGGTTGTACTAGTTTACATTCCCACCAGTAGTAGAGAAGTGTTCCCTTTTCACCACATCCATGCCAACATCTATTATTTTTTCATTTTTTAAGTATGGTCATTCTTTCAGAAGTAAGGTGGTATCACACTGTGGTTTTGATTTGCATTCCCCTGATAATTAGTGTGTTGAACACTTTTTCACGTCTGTTGGCCATTTATGTATCTTCTTTTGAGAATTGTCTATTCATGTTCTTAGCCCACTTTTTAATGGGATTTTTTTTTCTTGCTGATTTGTTTGAGCAGCTCTTCAACTTTAAAATGAGGATAATAATACTCACCTCTCAGTGTTATAATCATTTAATAAAATAAAACATAAAGCTGCACATGGTAAATACTATTACACAAAAAACAGTACCTCTACCATCACCATCATCAATATCCTCCTCTCCTCCTCCTCCTCATTATTTTTATCTGTGTCGTCACACATTATTTCTGTTTTAAGACTTGATCATGTGGTAAGTCCTTCAGTGAATGTACCTGGCTAAAATACTTCTGTGGCTTTCCATACATGGCAATTACATTTTTTTAAAAAAGAACTCTTATATATCTACCTGGTGACCAAGCAATTCCATTCCTAGGTGTTACCAGAGATAAATGGAAGTATTTGTAAATAAAAAGACACATACTAAAAGACACATCCTAAAAGTTTTAATTGTAATTACCTCAAACTGGAAGCAACCCAAATGTCCATCAAGTGGTGAATTAAACAAATTACGGTATATTCATCCAGAGAATAAGCTACTGGCACAATCAATAACACATAAATCTCAAAAACATTATGTTGAGCGAAAGAAGCAAGACACGGATAATGGATACTAATGATTTCTTTATACAACATTGAAGAATGCACTAAACTAATCCATGTTGACAGAAATCAGAACAGAAGTTCAGGCGGGAGGAAGAGGGAGCAGAGGAGGGAGTGGGACAGGACTGGTAAGGATTGACTAGAAAGGGGTATTGTGGAATGTAGAATGTTCTCATCCTGCCTAGGGTGTGGATTTTATGAGTGTACACATTAAATGGTTCACTTATGCTGTGTGCATTTGACATATGTGAGTTATATCCCAATAACATGTCAGTTCTTTGGAAATGTAAGAGAAAATAAACAAGTCTGTGAGATTTAAGTAGCCAGAAAGAGCTCACAAAGTGAAACTGATCTACCAAGATAGAGTGAAAAGCAACACGTACAGAGATAGCTTCCCTGGCAAAAACAACAACAACAACAACAACAAAAAAAAAAAAACAGAAACCTACAGTGATGAATAAAGTAAGAGCAGATTTCCAGAAGTTGCTGAATCCTTAGCTCATGAGAAAAATAGTCAGTTGTCAGGGGCCGCCCACAGCAAATTTTCCCTGTGTGGAAGTTGAGTTATCATCAAGCATGATCAGCGTCTGTGAAATGGGTTGATGGGGGCACATTCTGCACATTTACTGCACATCCTACTCACCCCATAACTGAGTCCTCTGCCAGACCTTCACGGTATGTCCATAATCTGGGCGCTTCCCACCACCTTCACTGAAGCTCAAGCCACCATCCCCTCTAGCCTGGTTATGGCAATAGCTTCGGTTTCCAGTCTCCCTGTTTCCACCCTGGCCTATTTTCAGCATAGCCTACTCTCAGCACAGTAGCCAGAGAGACCTGGTTAAGACTCTCCGGTAGTTTTCCATGACCCTTAACACAAAATGCCGACTGGATTAAGAAAATGTGGCTCATATACACGGTGGAATACTATGCAGCCATAAAAAAGGATGAGTTCATGTCCTTTGTAGGGACATGGATGCAGCTGGAAACCATCATTCTCAGCAAATTATCACAAAAACAGAAAACCAAACACTTCATGTTCTCACTCATAGGTGGGAATTGAACAATGAGATCACTTGGACACAGGAAGGGGAACGTCACACACCAGGGCTTGTTGGGGGGTGGGGGGAGGGGGGAGGAATAGCATTAGGAGATATACCTAATGTAAATGGCGAGTTAATGGGTGCAGCATAGCAACATGGTACATGTAAACATATGTGACAAACCTGCACGTTGTGCACATGTACCCTAGAACTTAAAGTATGATAAAAAAAATAAAAAAGAAGAAAAAAAGCCTAATTATTTATTCTCTTGGCCTACAAGGTCTGCATGAACCTGCTGCTGCAGTCCACCTCTCCAACTTTATCTCATTCCCTGAGGCACTCTGCAGTCCTTTGTGATCCACCCTTAGCAGTTTCTTACTGTAGTTTGGATATCCTAAACTTGTGTCAGATATAGAGTTTCGTACTTGCTATGCCCTTCCCCGGGAATGATCCTCTTTCACAGCTTCTGGCTTTTACTTCATTTAGATTACTGCTCTTATGGCCTCTTCCTAGAGATGCCTTCTCTGAAAACCCTTTTAAAATAGCACCTCCAATTACCACCTTTCTCGTTAACCCATATGATTGTTAATTTTATGTGTCAACTTGACTGAGCCATAGGTGTGCCCAGATATTTAGTCAAATGTTATTCTGGGTGTTTCTGTGCAGGTGTTTTGGGATGAGATGAACATTTACATATGTAGACTGAGTAAAGCAGACTGTCCTCCCTAATATGGGTGGACAATCAGCTGAAGGTCTGAATAGAACAAAAGGCTGACCCTCCCCAGAAGAAGAGAGTCTTCTTCTCCCTAATGGCCTTCCAACTGGAACATTGGCCCTTCCTGATTTTGCAGCAGTCTGCCAGCCTACAGGCTCAAACTGGGACATCAGCTTTGTGGGCCTTGGACTTGCTCCTCCTCCATAATCATGAGAGAAAACCACCTAATGAATAAATAGATCCTATTGATTCTGTGTCTCTGGAGAACCCTAATACAACATGATTTATTTTTCCCATAGTGCTTACCCTCATCTGGCACACAATATATTTTCTCATTTATTTGTTTATTGCCTGATCCCTCATGTAAGTTCATGAAAGCAGAAACTTTGTCTTATTTTCTGCTATAGCTAAGCACTTAGCACATAGTAGGTGCTCAGGAAATAATTGTGGAATGAATTCTACTGGAAAAGCTTATTCTACTTGAAATGCCAGTTAAGAATACTTAAAAGGCTTTCTCTTACAACGCTAGACACCTTGAGTAGTGGTTTTCTACTTTGGTTACACATGAAAATCAATAAGAAGCTTTTATGTATTTTTACTTTATGCTTTTAATACATGATTCTGATAAGTGGTGTAGAAGCTTCACCAGGCAGCCAAAGGAGTCCATGGTACACAAATGCTAAGAATTTACCTTGCTCAATGAACATGGCAGGAATTATATCTTCATCTTCACTCACAGTGTTTAACACATTGCTGCTGTGCAGTGAGTCTTTCTTGAGCAGAGTGTGAGATGGAGAGGCCGAGGTGGGTGCCCGCCGCCCAATAGCTCACATTGTTGAGCACCTGATGCCAGGCACTGTGTATGACGCTGTAGAAGCCTTGTCACTTCGTTCTCACATTGACAGTCCTGTGAGGAGGGTATTATGATGCTCCCCAATCACAGTTGAGAAGTTTAGAGAAGTTAGGCAGTGTATCCAAGATTCAATACCTCTTTGATCAGGCTGACTTGGGAATCCAAGCCTTACCTACTGTGCTGCCTCCCTGTGGCATCTCTTACCTAGGTTGCTCCAGAAGTTTTCTAGCTGGTCTCCCTGCCTGCGTTTTTGCCCTGTTCCAATATGTTTGCGATACCACTATGTCACAACCAACTTTATCTAAAGCCCTCCAGAGGCTTCTCGTTGCCCTCAAGGTACCATCAAACTGCTATGCCCTGGGCATCTGTGACTGGGCTTCATCTGCTTTCCAGGGTCACTAGGGCCATCGCTTCCCCTCCCTGTCCCAACTCCCTCACACACACTATACTCCAGCCTTGCCAAACTTGCTTTGGTCTCTCAAACTTGGCACAAATTCTCTTCAGTCTGGGCCTTCCTAAAGCAGCTTGTTGGCCTAGTGTATGCTGTCTCCTCTTCTCCTGCTTAACCCCAGCCTTCCTTTTAGTTTTCTGTTCAGATACCACCTCCTCCAGGAGACCTCCCCTGAATTCTTCACACTACATTATGAGCTCCAGGTAAGCGTTCCTGAGATCTTTGGGCCTCTCCTTCACATTCCATCCCCCTTTACTGTTTTTGGTTAGTTAACTTCTTGCCTTCCCAGCTGGATGGGATCTAGCCCATCTTGTCCACTTTAGGGTGAGCCCCTGCCACCTACAATAGTGCCTGGCACATGAAGTGTGCCTAATGTATATTTGCTATATGTTTGAATAGATGAGTCATTGAGACACCTACTCTTAAGAATTCATCTGTTCATTTGCATGAAATGTCCAGAAATGGTAAATCTATAGAGACAAAACAATTAGCGACTGCCAGGGCATGTGAGTGGGAGCGGAGAGGGATTGCTAATAGGCAGGAGAGATCTCCGTAGGGTGTTGAAAATCTTCTAAAATTGGTTTGTGGTGGTGGTTGCACAACCATATGTCCACTAAACATCATTGAATTATACACTTAAAATGAGAGCATTTTATGGCATGTAAATTATTCTTCAAGAGAACTGTTTTAAAAAGGAACTCATCTAGCCTTTGCTGGCTCCTTGCCAACCAGTTCCAGCAATTGCTGTAACGGCAGGAAAACCATCCCAAAATCATACATAGCTTAGCATTTTTATAATAGCAATAAGGTACAGATCTCAAGTTTCACTGTTTCACACACAACTTTGACTTCTCAGTGGAAAGTATTTTACTCCCTTAGATTCTTCAGGAGCTGCCGTCATCAAGTTTCATGAAACCTGATAAGGAGGCTCAGAGTCACATGGTGGAGGGAATTCCTGGACTGAACATTAAAAAATAATCTTTGTAACTGAGTTTACTTGGAGACTAGCACAATGTGCACGGGTGTTAGATAAGGCCAGAGAAATGTCTGCGTGTGACCAGGCAAGAGATAGGAAGCCAACTTAGAGAGCAAAAGCTGTTCTCTCTAATTTCTGAACCCCTGCTACAAAGTTGCTAAACAGTCACATGGTTCCTAGTGGGTGGAAGGTCTCTGATTTCTCTTCTGCAAATGTGGCAAGAATTTAGAGTTCCCCAGCCCAATAAGAGGAACGTGTGGCCACAGGCTGGCCTTGGGACTCCAGTTATACCCTGGAGGGGAGCTTCTTTTTGCCTTGGTTTTGTCAAATGACACGTGGCAAGAAATGGTTTGCTAAGAACCTGCTGCTGTACTTATAATGTTCCCACAAGCCATGCCAGAGTGCCCAAAGAGAAAAATTATAGTACCCCTCAAGTCCAAGATCCCTGGAGAGCTCACGGCTGCTGCCCCAAAGTCCTTTGGTCTGATGGAATCTAGGACTACCCAAATGTTGAGAACAGAGTGACAAAGCCAGCAGAGGAGAGAACTCCTGAGCTGTCTCTTAGTGAAATTTCCTCTTTTGCATACGAATTATTGGTGATGCCTGACTGATTGCCCTATAGTTGGTATATGTGATTTTATAAGATGGGGAGAGCAATCCTCTGGAGGGAGTGTGGAACGGTGGACAGATGACTGGACTAGAACATAGAAAACCTGAATTCAAATACTAATTCTATGACAAATCCGCTGTGTGAGCTTGGGGAAATCACTTTTCTTCTCTGAGCATCTGACTGTCCATCTGTAAAATGAAGAGTTTTGGTTAGATGAACTTTAAGATCCTCTTGACTCCGATAACGAGAGGAGTAATAACTATAATCATGAGTGCCAGGTACATCGTGTGTAATCCTAAGAGGCAGGCACAGTTATCACCAATTACAAATGAGGAAACTGAAGATATGGCAGACTAACCAAACTCCTCCAGTTCAAACTACTTAGAAAGAATTGCTTGAAGTGACCACCCTAAAATAGATCCTGAACTCTGACTACACAGTGGAATGTAAGGGAATTGTTTCTCATTTCTTGGGCTTGTAGGCACTGTAGACATTTCCAAAGGTGACTGGCTACTACAGAAAAGCCTCTAGATTTTCCCCCTAACATTACATTTAGAAAACTTTCAAATATACAGAAAAAGTAAAAGAATTTTATAGTACCATCCTAATACCTACCTTCTACTAGCTCTTACTGCTTGCTTTCGCACACAGCTAGTCACCTGCCATCCCACTATCCCTCCATCAATCTTATTTTTGGAGGAAACTTTAGTCTTGATGAGTTCTAAGAAAGGGGTCTCTCATTAAGCTTTCTCGGTTCTTTCTCCCTGGCCACATATTGCTTAACCTTCACAAGTGTCAATGAAGCCAGCGCAAACGGGCCTTATGGAGGAAGAAACTGAGACTCACAAAGGTCAGCAACTTGCTCAAGGCCACTGAGCTGGGAAGTGCTGGAACCTACCTGCCTCAGGCAAAAGCCCCTGCTCTTACCACCATGTTCTGTTGCCCTCTGACACAGCACTTTTCAAAAACACAGGTATTATGCCTTCGTTAGCCAGTCATCTTTTACTTCCACTGAGGGTTTTCCCCCCCAGGACATTAATGTCTTTGAGGCAAAATGAAACAAAATAAAAACAACTCAGGTTTTACTCACTCTGCTATAAGCAGAACTTCATGTATAGTGTCTTAAAAGAGAATGAATAAATTATGTGGTCCCCCTCCAGAGAGGTTAACTTTAGCGTCTGATTTTGTGTGTGTGTGCGTATATGTGTGTATTTATGTGTATTCCATCGTATCTGTTTGCTTTCACAAACCAGTGCCTTTCAACTCCACTGCCAACCTTAGCTGCTTCTTTTGTCTTTCTTCCTTTCATTTTGCGTGCCATGTTCTTGAAATGGTGGGAGAAGAGGAAGTTCTATCAGGGTGAATGAGTGTAGGTATAGGCACTTGAGTGATGTGGGAATGCTCATATTGCTCAATGTGCCTTTCAAGACCCAAGCCTTATCATCCTCAACCCGTCAGCTGGGTTTGCACAAGTAAATACATTTCCGTGGATTTTTTTTTTTTGAGACTGAACTTTGCTCTTTTTTGCCCAGGCCACAAAGTGCTGGGATTATAGGCACGAGCCACTGCAGCTGACCTAAATACATTTCCTTGCCAGCTTGATTGAGTAAAGGGATGTTGGTAACCAGAAATGCCTTAGGTGATCCAGAATCCCATCACACCTTTATTTTAAAGTATCTTTTCCCCTCTGCTTTCATTTAAATATTGGTGTGTCTGCAGTTACAGGAGCCATCATACTTTATTTTTTAGGATTTTTCCCCACTTTTTATTAGTTTTTATCTATTTATTTATTTTGAGACAGAGTCTTGCTCTGTCCCCCAGGATGGAGTGCAATGGCACGATCTCAGCTCACCACAACCTCTGCCTCCTAGTTTCAAGTGATTCTCCTGCCTCAGCCTCCCAAGTAGCTGGGATTACAGGTGTGTGCCACCAAACCCGGCTAATTTTTTTTTTTTAATTATTTCTGGTAGAGACAGGGTTTCACCATGTTGGTCAGGCTGGTCTCAAACTCCTGATCTCAGGTAATCCACTCACCTCGGCCTCCCAAAGTGCTGTGATTACAGGAGTGAGACACCATGCCAGGCCCACTTTTTGTTAAAGAATAAATCACAGATTGGGAAAAATGGGTTAATATTCTTAGTGGACAAAGGTAGTGTACAAATTGGCAAAAAAGAAAACACATTTCCAATACAAAAATGGGCAATGACAATGGGAGCCCTAACACTTTAAATGAGGGAAACTTACCATGAAAGCATTTACCTGTTTTGTCCCATGAGCCATTCTGGCTGCCTGGTGAAGTCTATAAACCCCTTTCTAGGAAAAGCATTTTTATATAAAATGTAATATAAGAGATTACAAAGAATATTGATTTTATCATAATGCAATTATTAAAATATTAAAATAATTGTGACATAATACTTATGTCATTATTAATATATTTCATAACTAAATTTAGAGATAATTCTAATAGTTACTGTAATTTCTGGTTAATGAGTGTAAATATTTTAAGATATCTGAGATATTATCAAAATATTTCATAATTCAAAATATAATATTAACATAACATGAAAGTATCCGAGAGATCTGTGAGCAACAAAGCCACAGGAACTACTAATACACACGAGTTTTCTTTCCCACCATTCATAGTTGAAGGAAATGTTAACTGTCCTCCAAAGACGTTTACATACATCCTAAATTCTATGCAGTCATAAGAATGATTAGTTTAGAAAGGATTTTAGCAATTATACAGCTCAAGGGTTCTAACCCTGGATGGACATCACATTAATTTAGTGAATATTGAAAAAATAGAAATTCCTGGGACATGACTTATTGAATTGAATTAGGGGAAATCCATAAATTTGTATTTTTTTTAATAAATTCCAGAGGTTATTCTGATACAAAGCCAACAGGGAATCCACTGAACTAGTCCAATGTTTCCAATAATTTATTCATCAAGAATTTATGGAATACATTCCCTTTTCCATCCTCAACTCTCATGGACCCGGTGTTTTGACAGAGGCTTTGTCTTACTACATGAATTAAATAATCATTAATTTTTCCCCATATTAAAAAATGTTTAACATGTACTTTGCATATACTAAAACTTATACTTTTAGTGTACCATACAGTCATGTAACCCAGTCATGTAATCACCACAATTATCAAGATAGAGAAGTGACATCACGCTAAAAAAATTACCTGTGTTCCTTTGGAGTAAACTCTTCCTCCTATTCCCAATACCTAGAAACCACTGATTTGTTTTCTGTCCTGGTTGTATATTTTCCAGAAACTTATACAAATTGTTCATACTGTATGTATATATTTTGAATCTGGCCCTCTTCCATTGAGCATAATGCATTTAAGATTCATACATATTGTGTGTATTAGTAGTTCATTTCTTTTCATTATTAAGTAATATTTCATTGTATTGGGGTACTAAGTATGTTTACTCATTCATTAGTTGAGGAATATTTGGATTGTTCCTAGTTTTTGGCAATTATGAATAAAGTTTCTATACACATTCATAGGCAGGTTTTATGTAAGTTTTTCTTTCACTTGAGTACATATCTAAAAGTGAGATTGTTTGGTCATATGGTAAGTGTATATTTAACTTTATTTTAAAACTCCCAAGCTGTTTTCCAAAGTGGCTGTACCATTTTTCATTTTCGCTAGCAAAGTGTGTGAGATCCCATTGCTCTGCATTCCCAGCACTTGGCATTGTCAGCTTTTTGTTTGTTTTTTCTTATTCCATTCTAATAGGTGTGTATCTCATTGTGATTTTAATTTGCATTTCCCTTATGGCTAATGAGGGCAATCATCTTTTCATGTGCTTATTTATCATCTGTGTGTTTTCCTTGGTGGATTATCTATTTAAATCTTTTGCCCATTTTATAAATTGGGTTGTTTGATTATTATTGAGGTTTGAGCTTTTAAAAAATATATTCTAGATGCAAGTCTTTCATCAGATGTTTTTCAAAGATTTTCTCCAGGTTTGTATCTTGTATTTTCATTTCCTTAATAGTGTCTTTTGAATAGAAGTTCTTAATTCTCATTTTTTTAATGCTAAATCATGGTTTTTGTACCATATCTAAGATGTCTTTGCCTAACTCAAAGCCACAAATAATCTCTCCTTTGTTTTTTCTAGAATTTTCAAAGTTTTGTGTTTTATTTTCAAGTCCGTGATCCATTTTGTGTTAATTTTTATATTTGATGTAAGATATGAATTAAGGGTCATTTTTGTGTATGTGGATATCTAATTTAAACCATTCAAACAAATGATTCCTACATCATTTGTTGAAAAACTTTTCTTTATGGAATGTCCTTGACACTTTTTTTTTAATTTTTTATTTTTTAATTTTTTTTTATTATACTTTAAGTTCTAGGGTACATGTGCATAACGTGCAGGTTTGTTACATATGTATACTTGTGCCATGTTGGTGTACTGCACCCATCAACTCGTCAGCACCCATCAATTCATCATTTATATCAGGTATAACTCCCAATGCAATCCCTCCCCCCTCCCCCCTCCCCATGATAGGCCCCGGTTTGTGATGTTCCCCTTCCCGAGTCCAAGTGATCTCATTGTTCAGTTCCCACCTATGAGTGAGAACATGCGGTGTTTGGATTTCTGTTCTTGTGATAGTTTGCTAAGAATGATGGTTTCCAGCTGCATCCATGTCCCTACAAAGGATGCAAACTCATCCTTTTTTATGGCTGCATAGTATTCCATGGTGTATGTGTGCCACATTTTCTTAATCCAGTCTGTCACTGATGGACATTTGGGTTGATTCCAAGTCTTTGCTATTGTGAATAGTGCCGCAATAAACATACGTGTGCATTTGTCTTTATAGCGGCATGATTTATAATCCTTTGGGTATATACCCAGTAGTGGGATGGCTGGGTCATATGGTACATCTAGCTCTAAATCTTTGAGGAATTGCCATACTGTTTTCCATAATGGTTGAACCAGTTTACAATCCCACCAACAGTGTAAAAGTGTTCCTATTTCTCCACATCCTCTCCAGCACCTGTTGTTTCCTGACTTTTTAATGATTGCCATTCTAACGACACTTTTATGACAAAAAATCTATTGCCTATTTTCTTGGGAATCTATTTCTTGACTTTCTATTCTGTTTCATAAATCTATGTATCTATATTTTTGCCGACAATACACTATCTTAATTATTATTATAAGCCTTGAAATCAGGTAGTGTGCATCCTTCAACGACGTTCTTTTTCTAAATTGTTTTGACTATTCTGGCTCTTTTGCCTTTCCTTATAAGTTTTAGAATCAGCTTGACAATTTCTAACAAAAAATCCTGATGGCATTTGGATTGGAATTGTACTGAATTTATACAGCAGTGTGGGAAGAATTGCCATCTTAACAATATTGAGTCTTCTAGTCAATGAGCATTTGTATCTCTCCACTTATTTAGATCTTCGATTTTTCATCAGTTTTATAATTTTCAGCATACAAATCTTGCTCATATTTAAATTTATCCCTAAATATTTCATGTAGTTTGGGTACTATTATAAACAGCATTTTATGCATTTTTCAATTACCAGTAGTGCATTTGCTAATATATAGAAATGAGGAGTGACCTTAAATATATTGAACTTGTGTCCTGCAACCTTGCTAGTTTCATTTACTAGTTCTAGTGGCTCTCTTTTATGATTCTTTGGAATTTTCTAAATAGACAATTGTGTCATCCATGAACAGATATTATTTTAGTCTCTTTTTAGTCAGCTTGTTTTTTCTTGTCTTTTGCATAAGCTGGAACCTCCAGCACAATGTGGAATAGGAATGGAGAAAAGGGCATCCTTGTCCTGTTCCCAGCATCAGGGAGAAAATATTCAGTCTTTTACCACTCATTACAGTAGCTATACTTCTCCTGATAGATGAGATCAAGTAGGTTTTTCTAGTTTTCTGGGTGTTTTTATTTTATTTTACTAAATGTTCTCAAATGCTTTTCTCATGTCTACTGAGGTGAGAAAAATTATGTGGTTTCTTTTCTTTAGTCTGTTGATAGACTAAATAGAGAATTACGTGGAGTGATTATTGAATGTTCAACCAGCCTAGCATTCATGGGGTAAAAAATACTACCTAGCCATGGTGTATTATCTTTTCATATATTGATGGATTTGACTTGTTGCTTTTTGTTAAATATTTTTGCACGTGTGTTCATGAGAAATATTGGCCTGTCGTTTTCTTGTGATGTTTGTGTCTGGTTTTGTTATCAGGGTGATACTGGCTTAATTACAAGTGTTAGAAGTGTTCCCTCCTCTTCTATTTTCTGGAAGGGTTGATATAAAATTGGTATTGTATTTTCCTTAAATGGTTAGTAGAATTTTCCAGTAAAGCTACTTGGGCCTGAAGTTTTCCTTCTTGGATTATTTTTAACTAAAAATTCAATTTCTTTATGAGTAGACTTTGACAAATTATGTCTTTCAATATATTTTCCCATTTCCTATAAGGTGTCAAATTATAGGCATCCAGTTTTTTCATAGTATTATTTTTCTCACTTTTTAATATCTGTAGATTTCTCCATTTTTATTAATCAAAAATTTTATCAAATTTGTAGTCACCCTAGTCAGATTACCAGGTTATCTCACTGGATTGATATAATTCTAGACCTAAGCAAAAAATTAGATGTTTGACTTCTTAAGGTCTGTCTTCCCTATTAAGAACCATTGATTTATGTTGGTCATTTTGAACTATTTTTCTTTTAAGGTCATCATTGGTGTATTTGCAACGCAGTGGCCCAGATAGTTCTAGCAGTTATTTTTCCAGATGTTTTGGGGATTTTCTAGGTAGACATCATGTCAACTGTGAAAACCATATTTATAAAAAAGAAAATTGAGATCAGAAATGTTAAGTAGTTTTCCCAGAAACATTCCAGATGCAGGTTGAGAACTAAGGGAATTCAGCTAAATCCAAAAAAGGCAGCATTGGAGAATATAAAATAATGAGCTAAAAAAAAAAATCAAACGCAGCAGCTACAGTTTGCAATCTTTCATTAATAATTTATTGATTGGCTGGGTATGGTGGCTCACACTTGTAATCCCAACACTTTAGGAGGCTGACGGGGGGCAGATCTTGAGGTCAGGAGTTTGAGACCAGCCTGGCCAACACGGTGAAACCCCATCTCTACTAAAAATACAAAAATTAGCTGGGTAGGGTGGTGCACACCTGTAGTCTGAGCTACTCAGGAGGCTGAGGCAGGAGAATATCTTGAACCTGGGAGGGAGAGGTTGCAGTGAGCCAAGATTATGCCACGGCACTCCAGCCTGGACAACAGAGGGAGACTCCGTCTCAAAAAAATAAAAAATAAAAATAAACTATTGATTGATTTCAAACAAATGACTTTATTAAACTTGCATTTCTCTATCTGTAAAAACACTTATCTTACTTAAGTATGACGTTTTGAAGAGATTGATACAAAATACCTGGCATGCACATGGTTGATGCTCAGTAAAAAGAAGCTTCTATTATTTGTCACTGCAACCACTTCAGTAACTTGAGTTAAAATTCAACTTGAGCCACTTTCGAAAGGCCTGGCTTGGTAGACAAAAAGGTCAAGTTTCTCCAGGTTGCTGAGAAAACCATCCTTAACTTCTTAAATACTCCAGCTTAGGTTCAATGAGGTTTTTGTTTGTTTTGTTTTGTTTTTTCAGTTTTAGGGAAAAAAATTATTCCTCATCCTCATCTAGAAAATACTCAATGACTCAATTTCAGTCAAGAAATGTATATTAAGCATGACATGTGACTACCTAGGCCCACTGGGAGAAACAAAAGAAGTATACGCAGAGCCCTTGCTTTTTAGAATGCTTAAAGAAGACCCAAACTCAGAGGAAAGTGATATCTATGAATCAATTAAGAAAAGGAAACTATCTCATTAGAAGTTTATTTAGAACCCAAAGCCAGACTAAATAGAGTGGACCTTGTACTCTGAGTGACTTTCTGGTGGAGGTAGACCCTGAAGAAGAAACAGGATTTGGAGAAGCAGGAGGGAAGACGGAGGGTGTCTAGCAGAGATGACAGGAGCCAGGGCTCAGAGCCGATAGGCAGGGTAGCACATGGGCATGAGGCCAGGCTGTGGAGCTCGAGTACTTAAGTCCAAGTTCCAGCTTTGTCCCCTGCTGGCTGTGTGACTTGGGCAGATTACCTAACTTTATGAACCCCTATATCCTCACTTAAAATAACAACTACCTCAAAGACTTACTGAGTAGACATGGTAACAGTTTGGAACAGCACACAGGGTAGGTATCACTAGGCAGCAAGCAGCCCAGCTTGGCAGCCACCAGGGGTGTACAAAGCAGAGTATTAGGAAGTGAAATTAGATTGGAGAATTGGGATCAGAAAAAAATTTATATAATTATTCATAAATTTTATTATTAACTTTTTTTAAAGAAATCTGTCTTTTCTCTGAAAACTGTACCCTCGTGTTTTAGTATTGTTCTTGATCAAGGTGGGTTTTTTGTTGTTGTTGTTGTTTTAAGACTGAGTCTCCCTCTGTCGCCCAGGCTGGAGTGCAGTGGCACAGTTTCTACTCACTGCAACCTCCCCATCCCAGGTTCAAGCGATTCTTCTGCCCCAGCCTCCTGAGTAGCTGGGACAATAGGCATGCACCACCACACCCAGCTAATTTTTGCACTTTCAGTAGAGACAGGGTTTCACCATATTGGCCAGGCTGATCTTGAACTCCTGACCTCGTGCTCCACCCACCTCCGCCTCCAAAGTGCTGGGATTACAGGCGTGAGCCACCATGCCCGGCCAATGAAGGTTGTTTTAAGGGTCTCCTTCTTGAGAGATTTTAAAATCCACATTGTAGTCACTTTATCTTCTAAATTTTTCTGCTCTTCACTTAATAATGTGGAGGGTGGAAAGCAGGAGTCAAGATATCATTGTCTCGCAAATCAATGTTGCAATATTATAAGAAGATGAACTGAATCAATCATTTTAAGTATTATAGAATAACTCAGTGTGAAATACGTGATCTGGTTAAATTGGTTTTTGCTAAATGCTTTTTTTGTTTTACTTATAATGTTTCTCTTCAGGAACTTTTAAAGTAACATTGCCTGCCAAGGGAGTATATAAGACAGAAACAGAAAATAAAAAGTTGTTAATTCTGCAGTTAAAGGATTAAGGTCTGAAAATTGATAAGAAAAACTTTAACAATGTTTTTGGCTGAAATCAAGGTATTTGTGATTCTCTCTCAAGGAATGACAAATAAGGGATATTGTTAAGCAAAATAGATGGCACCAATCTTTTTGATAATATAAATACTTTTTTTTTTTTGAGACAGAGTCTCGCTCTGTCGCCCAGGCTGGAGTGCAGTGGCGGTATCTCCGCTCACTGCAAGCTCTGCCTCTGGGGTTCACACCATTCTCCTGCCTCAGCCTCCCGAGTAGCTGAGACTATAGGCGCCCGCCACCATGCCCGGCTAATTTTTTTGGTATTTTTAGGAGAGACGAGGTTTCACCGTGTTAGCCAGGATGGTCTCGATCTCCTGACCTCGTGATCCACCCGCCTCGGCTTCCCAAAGTGCTGGAATTACAGGCGTGAGCCACCCGGCACGGCAGATGATATAAATACTAAACAGTAACATTGTTGCTTGCATTTTTAATGTTTCTGACTAGTTGCTTTTATTTCATGGAGACACACCCTGAATGCACTATTCTGTGGTGCAGTTCTTAGAATTCACAGTAAAGGTTGGTTTTTAAAAATAAGATATAAAAATCTTCCCATGGACAAGAAAATATTTCCATATAATTCTGTCATTGGCCAAAGTAAACATGTAAATGCTATGCAGAAGAGCCCTGGACATACATAGTACTACCCACCCTCCTGGTAATATAATGGAAGTAGCTCAGAGTCAAGAGTCAGTAGCTTCTGAACTAGTTTGCTAGGATTACCATAACAAAGTATCACACACTGGGTATCACGCACTGGGTAGCATAAACCAGAAATTCATTGTTTCATCGTAGTTCTGGCAGTTACAGGTTCAAAAATCAAGGTGTTGGCAGGGCTGGTTCCTTCTGAGGGCTGTGAGGGAAGGATCTGCTGAAGAACTCTCTCCTTGGTGTGTAGATGGCCATCTATTCCCTGTGTCTCTTCACATCCTCTTTCCTCAGTGTGTGTCTTCTTCTATAAGGATAGCAATCATACTGGGTTAGAGGCCCACTCCACTCCACTCTACTTAATTACATCCACAATGACCCTATTTTCAAATAAGGCGACTTTCTGAGGAACTGAAAAGGAGGACCTCAACATATGAATTTAGGGGGGAAAACAATTTAACCCTTAACAGCTTTGATTTCTCATTTATAAAGCTAAGATAAAGGCATCTTCTAATATTTTGATTGCAGCTCTCTAAATTTTCTTTCAGCAAGCGTTTATAATTACTGATCTAGGTAATAGATATCCAAAGTTGAATAAAGTGCCCTCAGGAGCATATAATCTACTCAGGCCTTATTTATCTTTTGATTCTCAGAATCTAGCATAGTGCTAGACATAAAGTATGGCTCTATAAATATTTGACAACTGGTAAAACAAAAGAAGGGAGGTAGGACTGTGCTTACTTTAGATCTTCCCTAGTGAAAGAAGAATTGCTTTTCATTTCCTTAATGAGTTCAGGTTTTGTATGGGTCCAAAAGTAATGATTCTAGTGAATGTGAACATCTTAATTTAAATATGTAGATTGCATACCTGGTGTAAATTCATCAGGGGCAACATCCTGCTGTATCTTGGTTTCTTAGACAGTCTAGATCAAAGGTTCCAGACTCTGGTATGATATCAGCAATAGATGTGATCTTGGAGATCTGGTTCTACCCTTTTGTTTTACAAGTAAGGAATCCCATCCCAGAATCACTGCCCACAGTCACATAGCCAGTGCCAGGTGCAGTCAAGTCCAGAATCGTCTCTCCTCTTCCACTGCCCTTTATATGACATGATACCGCCTCTACTTCCTGCATGATACAAACAGCTCATTTTTCCTTGCCTGTGAGGGTGGGAGAGAACAGACAAGGACCACAGATACCCTTCCCTCCAACTGCTGTAGATCCTCAAATAGACCCCAATGAAATGGACAGTCAGCACGACAGAATGAAGGCAGGATGTTGGAAGTCCATTTGTTTTGGCTCAGATACTTTGCAAGGGACAAACCTCAGCCCTAAGGCTGCTCGGTGGAGAGCTCAACCTCAGGAGCGAGAATATAGTGGACAACTTCATTCAGGGTTTTGATGGGCTTCAGAGAATGATGTCACCCCAAATCTCTGCCTCTGGACTGAGGGAAATGCTTTGTAGCAAGCCATTCTTCATTGTTACATACCTGGGACACTGAAGGCTGTGAAAAATAATAACTACCACAGCAACTGATATTTGGTGACCCACACCTTGTTGAGGACATTGTACTAAGTAGTTGACATGTATTATCTCATTTGATCCTCACCACAACCCTGTGACGTAGGTGCTGGTATTATCCCTGTTTACAGAAGAGGAAACTTGAGAAGTTAAACAACCTGACAAAGGTCTTAGAGCCTGAAAGGTTAGCCCATCGACCAAATCCAGCCAGGCTTTACAGCCTGCACAAACCCTGGTCGGGTGGCCTAGGGCAAGTCATTTAACCTCTCAGAACTTCAGTTTGGGATGTCAGTTGGGGATAATGATACTTGCCTTGCAGCTATGTCATGCGGATTAGATATAATACATGTAAAGCGCTTAGTACAGAGTCTATGTTGCATCAAATTAGCCATACAGAGAAGCTATTTTAGCATTCTCTTCCTGCTGTTCTCATTGACTATCTAAAAACTTGTGGGATAAGACGTAAGTCTCTTTATATCTCAATGAGAATAAGTATGAAGTGAGGGCACAATGAGGGCACTGGGAGCCACAGGCTTGTGGATGCAGTGAGAGACCCTCAAGGACACTTTGCTTATCACAGTTTTGTCCAGCTGATGGAGGACAGGCTATTATCCATGCCACAAAATTAGATGGGATATTTATGGACTGGACAATAGAGAGCCTCATTTGACCTATAAAAGGCATTATTCCTGGATCCCCTTGGGATTCCCAGGGGAAAACTAAGTTAACTTCTGTAGTAATACAACAGCCATGACATAAACGAGTTACAGTGTGCCAATGTCAGCATCTTACACACATTGTCCATCTCATTCTCACAGCAACCCCAGGAAATGGGAATTCTTTTACCTATTTCCATAGAGGAGGATACAAACCTAAGTCAGCTTTATTCATAAGTCCATGATTAAAATACTGTACTTATTAGAAAAGTCTGCTTGCAAGGAAAATAATCAATTCAATATACTGTAAGCAAAGGGAAACTTTTATGATAAAATAGTATTTCACAGATTCCTGAGTAAGGAACCAGAACTAGGAATAGCAAATTATCCAACTATTCATCTCTATCTATCTATCTATCTATCTATCTATCTATCTATCTATCTATCTATCTATCATCTATCTATCGAATCTATCTATTCATTTATCTACTGACCTATCTCTATCTCTTTGTCTTTTCCTCTGTCTTCTTGTCCTTTTTGTAGAGCATCTCTGTATCCTTCCTCAGCCCTAGTGTAGAATTAACCACTCCATCCTTCTGAAGTCATCTGCTACTGGTCCAGCCTCTCATGAGGATTTCTTTTCAAGTACCCAGGAGAAGAAACTTAGTCCAGCTCGAGTCAGTTGTCTTCCAATGTTTGTACTGGTCCAAAGCAGGCACTACTCTGCATTGCAGAGCATAGAGAAAGGGATTGATGCTCAAAGGTAGATCAACATGAGGAAAGGTATCCTCTATAGCTATACTGCTTTTCTATGAGATATTCAAGCATTTTTTTTCATTCCAGAAAATTCAGACTAAGCATGGCCTGTATTAACACAAACATTAATTAAGGAATGTGTAATAAAGGTACTTGATAGCTAAATAAATTGATTTAAGCAGATAAATTAGTATATCTAAAATGCAGAGCAGCCAGGGAAAGTAAAATACACCAGACTAGTCTCCTAGGAGAGGCTTAACATGCTGTTTGGGTTCTATAGCAATGCTGTCCGATAGAAATAAAATAAAAAACACATGGGTAATTTTAAACATTCTAGTAGCCACATGTTCTAAAAAGTAAAAGGAAAAAGGTAAAATTCATTTTGGTGATATATTTTATTCAATGCAATATCCAAAATATTATCATTTTAATGTATAATCAATGTTAAGTATTACTAATGAGACATGTTATATTTTTGTACTAAGTGTTTGAAATCTAATGTGTATTTTGCATCTCAATTTGGAGGCAAGTTTTTATTGGAATTATCTGATCTAATTTTCCAAAATTTACAGTTGAAAAAGTAGGCCTATAATCACATGTTCATTATTTTACATTATCTCTCGTTTGTTATCAGGGATGAAGTTAATTCATGCCAGAGTTTCCTTGTCCCCTGAAATTCTATCATTGTTGGGGGGCAGGGGACAAAAGATGCTGACCATGCAAACAGATGACACTGATGACAAAATGCAAGCAGATTTTGTCCTCTCCTGGCAATTATTGTACACAGTAGGTGCTAGCCAGGAAACAACAGCCCATGTAGACAGCACCTAATGACAGGTCCATGGGCTTTTGGCAGAAGCCAGATGAGTAAGGGTCTGTAAGTAAAGTCATGGAAAGGCCACCACGCCTAACAGCCTCAATTCTGACAGGAGAAGTTCCCTGCCAGAAAACGTAAGGTTGAGTTCTCATACTCTCCTCCCCTTGGTATTGCTGGGCCTGGTAGGGCCTCGACTTTTCTTATTCTTTTTATTCATGTTTTGATTTAGGGAAGGAAGAGATAGCTCTAGCTCCCTTTTCTTGGCATCCCAGTCTTCATCGCACTCATCCAGAGGCAGCCCCTTCTGCTGGGCAGCACGGCGGTGGTCTTGGCACTCAGGCTCTGCCCTAGGAGAGAAAAAAGGAGCTTCTGAACTTGGAGCAGGAGGGCCTGTCCCAGCCTGGGAATCGGCCTCTATTCACAGGTTCTGCACACAGCAATTCAGTTGAGAAGGAAGGAGGCCAAGTTTGAGCATTTCCAAGCATACACTTAGGGAAGGTCTCAGACACTACAGAAACTACTTGAACATGGAGAAAAAATGTGTGACCCCAGTGAGATGTTAACAGACTCAAAGATAGTCATTCAGCTTGAAGAAAATGCTACTGATTCTTGAAGTGCTCACATTTATAGAGCAGCTTGCAGATTATTGGGAGACTGTTTTCATTTGTTTATTTTTAGTTTTATTTTTCATAACTGTAAAATTGATGTGTGTTCCTTGTATAAAATTTAAAAGTACAGAAACATATAAGGAAGAAAGCGAGAATCACTCACAATCACATATATATTATATGTATGTATGGATTATGTAAAAAATATATAATTTTAAATGGATACATGGATGGATAAATAGACAATTAGATAAATAGAGCATTATACGCACATAGACAATGGGAAATATACACATATAGTTTTGTATGAGGCCAAAGGTGAGTATGTGACTTGCTTAAAGTCACTTGGAAAAGTCACTTTACAGAGAGAAAATTTGAACCAATATGAGGATAAATGGAATTTAAGAGGGTAGATAATGGTATAGGGAAGGCAAATAGCATCTTAAGTGCAAACCATTATTAAAAGCACAGTTTATTCAAAGGACAGCAAACTTGCTAGTCCTTCACCCTAAGCTGGAAGTGACCTTTCAATCTTCAGAGCACACCATGTCCTTCCTCCGCCTAGTCACTCTCTGTCTTGTATTAGTGTTATTTATGTAAACAAGTTATTTACTCTCCCAGTTAAACTTCTTGATGTCCAGCACTGTATCCAGTTTATTTTAGGTCGTTTTTAGTGTCTAACTCAATGACACGCACATAGTAGAACTCAAAAATATTTGCTAAATGAGTGGTTTAATGTGAATCAATAAGACATTCCTTAAGTGATCCCCTTGCCTGAAGTCTAGCATTCTTCAATCCCACACAGTACCACTGCCAACTCCTCTATTACACTAGTAAATTGCTAATGCATCTATTTCTGCCTGTGACTCCCCTGATGAGCTCACACTCTTCTGCTTGCCCTGCTCACTGTGGTCACCCTCCCCCTCACCTGACCTTATCCTCCATTCCTCTCTAGTGTGAATGCTCTGCTTAGCCAGGCCACTCATCCCTGCACTGTCCCTGCACTGTCCCTCCACTATCCCTTGCCTTCTCACATATACATACAACCTATGCACATTTCCAAGTTGGTGCCTTCACTCCAGATCAACAGTTTTTCCCCTCCTCCACTAGCCTGCTAGCTTTCAAGATCCAGGTTAATCCCCCCCTTATTCAGGATTCTTCTCCCTAAACCCTCTAACTGTCAGAAGGGAAGTTCTTAGTGGGAGCTGATGATAAGCAGAAATGACTCACACGTGACGTGACTGATGTGACTTTGTTGTTTTTGCCGGCTCAACACTGCCTACTTTTCTTGGTAACAGCATTCCCCACTACTTGGAGGCAAGCACCCCTCCTGCATTTCAGTTACACTGGGGTCATATTTCATGTTGATTCCTGGTCACTAAGGAGGGGCTGGGATTACTTAGAGAGAGTCAGTAGAGGACAGCCAAGGGCAGGACCCTGAGGAATGTCAGCATTTAAAAGGCATGCAAGAATATATCATGAGATTTATTCTTAGAAAAAGCACATTTTAAAAGTCATAAGGAATTTTAGGAGAAGTAGAAGAAAAACTAAAAGAGAATAGCATCACATAAAACAAGGGAGAAGGGTTTCAGGAATATTAAATACCGAATTAAGTGGAGGTAAGATGTGAATTGAGAAGAGGCAATTGATTTGCCGTGAGGAGCTCCCTAATGACTTGAGTGACAGTTGATTCAGTATGAGGATAGGGGAAGAAGTCTGAAGCGTGGGTGAGGGATGAAGAAGTGGAGACAATTACATAGATTAGTTTCCTTAAATGTAATGTTTCAAAGAAGTACAACTATCATGATTAATACTGATATATATATATATATATATACACACACACACACATTATATATGTATGTTAAAGTTCCAAGGCTACATACGACTATCAAGTAATATCAGTAAGCATTCCTATCATAATATTCAAGCAAATGAAACAATGTTGCCTTTTTGAGAGAAAAACATATTTTGAAACTTTTACAGGCAGATATAAAGACAGTTGACATTTCCAAAAAGGCACACATAATTTATGAAAATCTATTACGTTCCCAATTTAGTACAAACTCAAAGCTGATCTAATTTTGATGTTTAAAATGCACCTCTTTCCTCTGGCTGAAAATGAAATAACAAACCCTTCCAATTAATAGACATTTAAAACCTACTCAATTTGATTGCTAACAAGTCAGAGGAAGGACATTTGTCTCTCCCCAAGATTTTACAACCTAATGTTTACCGTGATCTTAGATCTTGCAAACACAAACTACTAAAGAATTCAGGTGTTTCTTGATTTATATAGTCAAAATTCTATTCCACTGGGGAGAAGAAAGAGAGGGTAGTTGTTCATGGGTATGGAGTTTCAGTTTTACAAGATGAAAAAGTTCTGGAGATCTGTTTCACAACAATGTAAATGTACATAACACTGATGAACTGTATACTTTAGAAACAGTTAATATGGTACATTTTATGTTATGAGTTTTTCATCACAATAAAAATACAGAAACTATTCAAAGATTCTATTTTTTACACAAATTATTACTATAAAACATGTTAGACACTCTGAGAGGATAAGTGTTTTTCCTTTTGGATTAAAAAAGTAGATTAGCTTTCAAGTTGCTTAGAAGTGTAGGGAAGAAGAAAGACACAGAGGAATTCAGAAGGGCCTCTAACTTTTTGTTTGTTTGATAATACCTATTTGAACATGTTCACAGTCCAGAAAGAAGTCAAGGGAAAGGAAAAAACACTAAAAATACAAGAGAAAGAGTAAAGATGTAACAAAGAATACACGAATAATGAATGGCCTTCTAGAAGACATAAAGGATTGGATCAAGAGTCTATATGGAGGGATAACACTTTACAAAGGAGGGACAGGATGGCAAGAAGGAGCTGATGTCAATATACATAAAATCTGCGGTATGAGAGTTGAAAAATTTGTAACTCATGGCTTCAATAATTTTTCTAAAGTAGAAGGCATACCTCTGAAATCCAGGCTGAGGTGTGATGTTGCTTTAGAATAGCCAATGAGGGAGTAGGACAGGAAGAGATAGCCAAGCTGCTCTGAGGGCTCAGCTAAAAGTGGAAATATTCAAACTGCTGGTGATACCCATATATTGACATGTGGGATTTTCTCTAGCTGAGCAAGCATAAACGTGGAGAAGACAGAGATTCATCTAAGGTTGGGAATTCTGGGTTATGTGCTGGGTTGAGAATTAATAGCAGGAATAGCGGGAAGAGAGTAGAACAATGAAATGTATTATGGTACTCATATGGTAGAGGAAATTTAGTGAGACCTTCAGGAAGGTGATAGATTAGGAGAAAAAGGAGAAGTTGAATGATAAGAGATGTTGATGAATTAAAGACCTGGTGATAATGCAGGAACTGATAAAGTGAAGAGAGCTATGGTCACATTGTGCTATGTTAGGATTTTAAAAAGTTCAGAGAACAATGTCTGCTGATGCTGAGGTCCACAGAGGATGGAGATCATTGAATGTAGGGGATGATGGATGAAGTTGGGGAAAAGTGAATCCATGAGTCAGGACTCAAGTTTCTGCCTCTTTACTCCCCAAATCATCTCAACTGTGATATTGGATATTTTTAATGTAAGACATTACCTTTAAGAGAATGTCTCTTGGGTTACTTCTATGGATAACTAACCTCACCATAGGCAAAATTTTCACTTGTTCAACTCTCTGAAGATAACTGCATTTTCAGGTTCTTCGAAGGGCACCCCATCATGAACTGCCCCTGTAGATGGCATTGCTGTCTATATCATTTGGTTTCCAAGCAATGATGCCCTCACTCTGATACTCTACTTTCTTTTGTATGAATTGCTTGCCGAAACAATCAAATTCTAAGTTTCCAAATTTTGTTCAGTCCCTCTCAGAGCTATAACTGTTATGCAAATTATTGGTGCTTAATTATGTTTGAATGCTTGGCTGAGTGAAAAAAACAGGTGCTAGATAAGTTCTTTGGTGTGCATATAAGTAGGGCATTCACAGATGAACGTAGGGTTTTAAAAGTTAGGAGGGTACTGAAAAATTGAAGTCTAATTCACCTGCCTCACTTTAAATATGAGACAACTGAGAGTTGGGAAGCTGCCTTGACTTGCACAAGGTCACACAGCCAGTCTGGATGCCTTTCAGAAAGCTGAAGGTCATGTGATTCTTGCACCATGTCCCATCTTCAAACTTGGTATCCCAATTTTCTTATCTGAGAAAATTTTTCCATAATCTAAAACAACATGTTAATATAGTTTTGACCCCCAAACTAGTCTTTTAAGTGAAACGTTAATAAAAATAACTCAACTAAAAAATCAATAAAATAATCGTCCATTGGCTGGATTTCCTCATTTCATTTTCATTGACCTGAGACCACAGAATCAGACAAGATCTTCATCACAGATTCCTGTTCCTCTGCTCCTTCTACAGGTGGAAAAAAAATAAACTTACTTTTCCAGAAATGCCACACAGGCTTTCTGCCCATAGATCTGTGCAATCCTCTTTGGTGTGTCTCCAAAGAAGTCGGGGGCATCGATGGCAGCGTGCAATGCATGGAGAGTTCTGAGTACATTCAGATGGCCTGATTCTGCTGCAAAATGAGCTGGGGTCCAGCCCACACTAGTAACCAGGCAGGGCCTGGCTCCGTATTCTATCAGGAGCCGAAACACCTCCATTTTCCCTTAGAGGTACCAAGAAGAAACAGGATGAGGTTAGGATAAAGATGTCCCGAGTGGCCTGAGGCCAGGGCCAGCCTAGGTAACACAATGGAAAGGGAAACTTTGCCTTTGAGGAGCCTCCAGTTTCTTATCATCATCCCCTCCTCCCTTTTCCCTCTTCTTACCAGGAACTCAGTGCCCTACCTTACCCCTTGAACCTAGTTCTCACCCAGGGCCTGAGCCCTGCAAGCCTTCCCTGTCCTCCTTCCAGGACACTCCCCTATCCTGTGCATTGCCACAGGCCCTCCCCAGGAATCTTGCTTTCTCTCCCAAGCCACACTATACCTGTCTATTGGTAAGGCCCACTCTGTTTTTGACAGTCTCAACATTGAACCAAAACCAAATATTTTAAGTCCTATTTACATGATAGCTAGCACAGGTTAAGAGCACAGGCTTTCTAGTTGATAGATGTGATTTCATATCCTGCCAATCCCACTTGCTAACAAGTGGCACCTCAGATAAGAAACAAATATCTGAGGCCAGTTTCCTAATTTGCAAATTAATGATATTACCCCTCATATCACTGAATTCTTGTAGAGTGCAGGCGAAATCACAGACATGAAGTACACAGTACAGTACCTAGCACATAGCAAATGTTCACTAAAAGATGCTTTGGTATAGCTACCATTACTTTGCACTTAGATTTTTGCAAAAATATCCCAACTAATTTCTCAGCAGCCAGTCTTGCTTCTTGTCAACCCATTCTCCACACAGGAATCACAATAAAAGTTTAAAAAGGAAAGTTGACCATAACACTTTCTTACTTAACATTCTTTAATGGCTTTCTATTGCCAAAGCCTTTGAGAAGCCCATTGCCGGAGTTTTTGCCACTATCTTCCTCCAGTTCTGGAACTGAGCTATGTAAGGCGTGGGGGATTCAATGATGAATGAAACAAAGTCCCTATCCTTCTTTGTGATGCTCTATTCCTGTTAAAGGTTGAGAGGGCAAAGGACTAATATTAATTGAGAGCAGACTATACGATAGGCACTGTACACTCGTTATTTTACTGAATTCTCATCACAGGGCTCCAAAGTGGCATTCCTGCACATATTATTTAGGTGAACAAACAGGCCCAGAGACATTAAATAACTAGCTTAAGGTACTACAACTAGTAAGCGGTGATGTCAGGATTAAAATGTTCCATCTGGGGCTGGGCGTGGTGGCTCACGCCTGTAATCCCAGCACTTTGGGAGACTGAGGCAGGAGGATCACTGGAGGTCAGGAGTTCAAGACCAGCCTGGCCAACGTGGAGAAACACCTTCTCCATTAAAAATACAAAAATTCACTCTTCATGGTGGCGCGCATCTGTAATCCCAGCTACTCAGGAGGCTGAGGCAGGAGAATCGCTTGAACCCAGGAGATGGAGGTTTTAGTGAGCTGAGATTGTGCCACTGCACTCCAGCCTGGATGACAGAGCGAGACTCTGTCTCAAAAAAAAAAAGAAAAAAAAAATGCAATGAAGTTTCCATCTCGCTCTAAAGAAATGTTTGTTCCACTCCCCCACATAGCCTATTGATTGATAGCCTCATGAATGGTGGGCTCAAAAGGGCAGATCTACCATTGCCCACTCACCTTTGATTGCAGCCCAGTGAAGTGGGGTCCGGTCATTCCAGTCTACATCTTTGTAGTTTGGGTCACAGAGACCTTTCTTTAAAATCTTCTTCACTAAGCTGTAGTCTCCTGCAGCAACAGCTTGGTGAAGCTTTGTCATGTCTGACATTTTGGCCAATTCCATGACAGAAAACAACTGTGGGAGAGACATGCCACTTAGAAAATTCTATGTAACCCTTTATTCTTAGCCAGTAATCCCATAGACTTCCGTATCATTTATTTCCTTTCCTGCCACATGCGTTTGCCTCTAAGTTTGCCTCATGTGTGTGGCATGAGTGTGTACTTAGACCTTAGCTCCTGTGGTTAGTGCCTGCCTGTCCCCTACCCTAAAAGTATTGATGGCTCCCACTGCACACAGAATTATGTCTAAACTCATGGGCTGACACACTGCTACCTGGCCTCAAAACATCCTCTAGTGCTATTTCCTACTCCTACTTCAGAGTTCTAGTCGTGTTTCCTTATGTTAGTTGTGTAATTCTGTGCCTTATCTTTCTTATCTGTAGAATGGATATAATCTGCCAGGGTTGTTGTAAGGATAAATGTCAATTTGCAAAAAAAATTATATTGGATACAGAGCAGGTACTCCATGAAAATTAAACAGTATTAACATTGTTACACCAGTTGAGATGGACACGCAATCACACAAATAAATACCTAAAAATTGTTATTAATGTTATGCCATAAACCAGCAGTTCTCAAACTATGGTCTGTAGACCCTCAGAAATCCCTGGAGCTCTTTCAGGGGATCAGTGAAGTCAAAGCTGTTTTCATTATATTAAAATGTTACTGGCCTTGTTTCACTGTGTTGACAATTGTTCGGATGGCTCAAAAGCAATAGTGTAGAAAAGTGCTGGTGCCTTAGCATGAAGCAAGGCAATGACACCAAACTGGGCCTGGAAGCATGCCATTCACCACACACTCAGAGTCAATTTTAAAAAGCCAGTTACATAGGAACATCCTAAATGAAACGATAAGAATTATTTTTATTAAATCTTTATCTTTGATTACATGACTTAATAAATGTAGTTTTAGAATATCGTACAATGAAATGTGTGAACGTTTAGAAAATATTTGTCACCCTAAAGACGAATATTTTCCATGACAAAGAAAGGATGTTACAAAATCATGCATGGATAAAGAGATCCATTTGGTAGACCAATGGATTTTAATAAAACAGTATAGAAAGTGCATTGATACCATTTCAGATTGCACATTGCAACCAACCTTTAAGACACTACAACTTATACAATTTTGTTGTAGTATCAAACAATATCCACAATTATCTGAATATATTCCTCCCTTTTCCAACTTTATATATATAATATATACATGTATACATTATATGTACACACATATATGTGTATATAATATACATGTGTATATATGTATGTGTATACAATATATAATTATATATTATATACATGTGCATATGTATATGTTATATATATCATATACATATATGTATATATGTGTATATATATTGTATATACGTGTGTGTGTGTGTATGACCACATTGTCTTTATATACTTTAACCAAAACAACAAACTGAATGTAGAAGCAGATACAAGAATCCAGCTGTCTTCTCTTAAGTCAGATATTAAAGAGATTGGGCAGGAGAGAGTAAACCTATGTGACTAGTCACATTTCTTTCGTTTTGGAAAATACATTTATTTTCATAAAATGTCATTTATATTATAGTATAACAAGTTTATTACAGTCTTTTAAATGAACTAATCAATATTTAAAAGTTTTCTCAGTTTTAATTTCCGATAGAATAAATTGACAGCTATAACCCACATAAACAAAAGCTCTCTGGGGCTCTCAATAATTTTTAAGAGTATAAAGAAGCTCTGAGAACAAAAAGGTTGAGAGCTGCTGGTGTAAACAAGGAGGTGAGATAGAAAACAAAAGTGGAGAGAGTACCATTTGAGATGGGGCCATTGGGAATGTCTCTGATCTCAAGATTTAAGTTGGGATCACAAGAAGGAGCTGGTGTCAACCTCACCAACTGTGACCAGCAGCAGCAGCCCCTGAGAACTTGTTAGAAACACAAAATATTATGCTCAGCCCCAGACCTACTGAATCTGAAACTCTGGGCCGGGGCTGGCCATCTTTGCTGTGGTAAGCCCTCCAGGTGAGTGCACTGAAATATGTGAACAGCCCTGGAGGGAGAGAAAGAAAATAAACGAAATTAAAATGCAATACCCTAAATGCCCAGGGGACAGAGAGAAAGAGCCATTCACAAAGACTGGGAAGTAAAAGGAGCTTTCTCTAAAAGTGGCCTAAGCTGGGTCCTGAAGGGATGGGTCAGAGACATATTTGCAACTGATGGAGGTGGAGGATCCCCTGCTGAAGGACACCCATGTCTGTGGCCGGAGTCACACACTGCAAAGAGCAAGTGGTTCCTAATGTGTAAACCAAGAGTCAATAAACTTTTTCTGTAAAGAACCAGATAGTAAATATTATTATGCCAAGAGGAAAAAAAAAAAAGAGGGGAAAAAAAAGAGAAAAATATATATGCCAAGAGTCTATTATACACATGAAAGAGAAAACTCCTGCTCCACCCTGCCCTACTTTCCTGGGGTGGATCTTTTTACCTTCTTTGTACCCTGGAGGGTATCTCCTCAGCTGGAGATATTCTTAGTGGAAAGAGGACAGGCTTGAGGGGGAAGGGCCTGGTCGGTGAGATGGTCAGTTTCAGTCTGCCCTAGTGATGCTCAGATCCCAGTGAGCGTTCTCTCGTCCTAGAGGGATCGTCTTCAGTTGGTTGGCAGGAGACAAGGTGGCTCATGGAGCCACCAACTCCCATGCTGAAATTCCACTGCTCAGTCCCAGCAGTTGCCATCAGGAGAGTCCCCATTGTGTAGGTGGTGACCAGCAGGGCCCAGGCAGTGGCCAGGCACAGCTGTGGGCTGCTGACGGGGCAGCAGGGGCAGAGGGCATTGCCTGGGCTTGCTCTGGGAGTCTCACTGTGCTATCCCATGGAGGTTCAGCACCTTACATGGTGACCACGGGCCTACAAAAATGGGGTGAGCCAGATTTGGTCTGTAGACCATAGTGTGGCAACCTCTGATGTACACAAATCATTAGAGATCTCATTAAAATGCAGATTCTAATTTAGTAGGTCTGGAACCTGGCCTGAGATTCCATATGTGTAACAAGTTCTCACAGTGCTACTAGCTCACTTGCCACACTCTGAGTAGCAATATCTCTGTGGCTAAAAAGTGAGGTATAGACTGGCAGGAAGCAAGATTGGAGAGCTGAGAAGGGAGTAAGGATGTGGCAGCTGTTCTTAACTGAGGGGTTACATGAGAATCAGCAGTGGGTTTTTAAAAACACAGATGCCTGGGCCTCAGTCCAAAAGGTATCAGAATTTTTGGGTGTGCAGGACAAGGATTGGGCATGTTTTGTGAAATAGATGCTCTGTACATACTATGTTAGGTGAGAGAGAAGATGGCACAGACTGCGTTTTACTTTTAAAATTCATTTTAATAAAATCCCTTACACTGGAGTGTTTGATCAATGATAAAATCATAAACAAAAACACTAGAGCGTTTCTAATCTGAAGGTGCCACTAAAACAAAACCAATTTTTAAATCAGTATCTAGAAGTCTTTTCGCTTGCCTTTCATAGAAGCCTTCAAGCAGGTTTACATTTCAACCAACCTCATATGTCCCACATTTGAGTTCATGCTAAGATTCCATAACTTCCCATGGATGAGTTGCAATTCAAGTGGAAGCATTGGGCAGCAAAATGTACTTCCAGAGAAATGGAAAATCTGATTCTAAAAGATTGTATGGAAATGCAAGGGACCCAGAAGAACCAAAACAATCTTGAAAGAGAACAAAGTTAGAGGACTCACACTTCCTGATTCCAACAAGTATACCAGGACAATTCAGTGACAAAACAATAGTCTTTTCAATAAATGATGCTGAGACAACTGGATATCTACAGGTAAAAGAATGAAGTTGGTCCTTTCCCTCACAGAGATTTATTCCTGTGTTTTCCCCTAAGAGTTTTATAGTTTTAAGTCTTACTATTAGGTCTGTGATCCATTTTGAGTTAATTTTTATACATGACACACTTGCCACAAAACAATTGAACATAAATGTAAGGGTTTTTTTTTCTAGACTCTCAATTCTACTCCATTGCTCTAAATATCTATCTTCATGCTAGTACTACAGTCCTAATTACTGTAGGTTTGTAGTAAGTTTTGAAATGGGAAAGTCTGAGTATTCCAATGGGCTATATACCCAAGAGAAGAAAAACAGATATCCATATAAACATTCGTACATGAATGTTCATAGAAGCATTATCTATAATAGGCAAAAGTGGAAATATCCCAAAGGTTCATTGATAGATGGATATACAAAATGTGGAATATCCATATAAAGGATTATTATTTGGCAATAAAAAGGGATAAAGTACTGATACATACTTTATGGATGAACCCTGAAACATGCTAAGTGAAAGAAGCGAGTTACAGAAGACCACATATTGCATACTTCCATGTATGTGGAATGCTCAGAATAAGCAAATCTAGATAGCTAGCATGTATACTATAGGCAGCCTAGGGCTAGGATGGAGGTTGGGGTGGGGAGTGACTGCTGATAAGTACAGGATTTCTTTTTGAGGTGATGAAATATTCTTAGATTAGATGCTTTCACAACGCCAAAAGGCCAAAAACCACTGAATTGTACATTTTAAATGAATCCAATTTTATGGTATGTGAATTGTATCTTAATAAAGTTGCTTTAAAAAATAACTATTAATTGGAAGCTTTCTACAAAACAAAAACAAATACAATTTGTTTGCAGAAAATGTATGCAATTCACTAGCTTAGCATTGACTACTGAAATTTATCAATTGGTTCCTTTAGCAACCAATCCTTGTGAATTTGATTAAATGCACTTGATTTCCTATCTTTCTGGTGGATGTGTCTCTACCAGAAAGATAGGAAATCAAGTGCAAAGTAGTCAATAAATATCAGTTCTAATAAATGTGAGTAATTTTTAATAACTATAGTAAATAAGAGAGGGCAACATAAAGGAACTTACTGTCTTGTGTGAAATCCAAGGAGCTCTGTGCTTGCAGGCAGTCCTAACTATCCGGAGTGTTGTGCCCATGCCATGGAAACTGACTCCTCCTTCTGCATGAAAGCCAGCCAGTCAACTTCAGCTTCCCTAGGTGTCTGGTGGGGTGGGATTCCCAGTCTGCTTCACATCCTAACTCTTCAGCAGTTCCAGCCATCTTTTTTAGTCCAAATGTGCTGGCCCTTAACAGGATCTTTCAAATAGTATTTAATGCAAAAATTAAAATTAAAATTTAAAAAGCTGTGAATGATTTTCTGCCCACATAACTCTGTGACGGAGGTAGGCCGCATAGTGACCATGTATCCACAGGAGATGTGAGACCTGTTGGGGAGTGGGGACAGTTTGGGCTCCTCACATTCAGAACCAGTTGTCAGGTCTTGGGCAAGTTCCTTAACTTTAAAGAGGTTTTTTTTTTCTTCCTCAACAATAACATGAAATTTTAACATCTTTTTTGTATAGTGCTATTAAATATGATTAGCTAAAATAATTTAGAAAACACTTGGCACAGGGTAGATGCTTTTACAAAGAAGAAGAAGAGGAAGAGGAAGAGGAAGAGGAAGAGGAGGAGGAGGAGGAGGAAGAAAAAGGGAGGAGGAAGGCCAATGAAAAATTCCTAGGTGCTGTCTTTGTACTTCCTGTTTTTACCCCTTGCTCTAAGCGAAAATCTACCATATTGATGATGATGCTGGTCAAAAAGACCTTATTTCTTCTTCCTCCCTTTCTACATTTTCCCTGCCTTTTCCCTCTCTCCTTCCTTCTCTTTTTCCCTCTCTCTGAACGGAGTTCCTCTCTCTCACTCTCTCTCTCTTACTCTCTTTCCCACCTCCCTCATTCTCCATCCATTTCTCTCCCTGCCTTTCTTCCCACATATATTTAGCAAATACCTTATATCTGTCAAGCCCCACTGTACTGGGCCATGTGAAGATCAAGATACCCATTGTTCCTGTCTTCCTTGAGCTTATGGTCTAGATAAGAATAAACAAGAAAACAAATAAATGTACACAAGTAGACTCACAACCTGTACAAGTACCATGAACAAAAAACATACAATAGCAGACAACACCAGGAAAGGAGTGTGGGTAACCTTTGGGGATGACATTTGAGGGTCTGAGGGGAGACCTGGCACAGGAGAAGAAATCAAGCATCTGAAGAGCTAGGGAAGGTGACCTGGGTGGTGGGAGGAGAGGAGCTTGGCTTAGATGAAGAATGAAGAAGAGGAGGACGCAGCTGGTTTATGGAGTGTGGGGAAAATAGAAGATGAGATCATTCCCAGTCTACTAGGACATGGTAAGGAGTTTGGATTTTATTCCAACTACAAAGAGTAGACATTGGAAGCACTAAAACAGTGAAGAAGAATGTGTAACTTTCATTTCCTTAAAAGACTACTTTGACTATTTTGTGGAGAATGGAGCAAAAGGAGACAAGAAGGAAAGCAGGAAGACTGCTGAGGAGTCTACTGTGGAAGTCTAGACAAGAAAGGATGGTGACTTGGTGAACTGTGGCCATAGAGATGAAAGAAGAGAGTGAAATTAAAAGTTTTTTAAGAGGGAACATTGACAGGAGTTGCCAACGGATTAGACATGAGTACTGGGGGGAAAGAGGGCATCAAGGATGACCCTTGGGTTTCTGGCTTGATGAACCTCATGGAAGGTGGTGACATTGGTGGTAGGTGGTGTCTGGGGTAGGGCCAGGTTTGGGTAAGGGAAGGACAGTACAAATGAAGTGTTCTGTTTCAATGTGTTAAGTTTGAGATACTACGAGACACCCAAATATCAAGTAGGAATCTAGAATTCTGTGACTTTGGGCTAAAGATACAAATACTGGAGTTATCAGCATATAGGTGTCATTTAAAGATATAAGAGTATATAAGATAATCTAAGGATAGCAATTGCAGAGAGGAGACCCAAGCTCTCAAGCCCTTAGATCTGGCAGCAAAGAATAATTCGCAAAGGGTATTAAGAAGCAGCACTGAGAGGTAGGAGGAAAACCAGGAGAATTGAGTCTTACAGAAGCCAAGAAGAGAAGAGTGTGGTTAGAAGGAGTAGCTGTCAACCACTTAAAAGGGAGTAGAGTTTAATGTGTGTCTATCACAACCAGAAAGATGCATATGAGACCCCTCCCCCACCCTCAAAGAGCTCAGTATCTCATCACCCTTTCTAAGATTTGTAACAGTTCCGGTTTATATCAGGGGAACCTGCCCCGGATAGTTAACGTGGGTTCTTCTCTATTTCCCTAAGCATTGACTGGTTTGAGAAATAAAGGGAAAGAGTACAAAAGAGAGAAATTTTAAAGCTGGGAGTCCAGGGGAGACATCACATGTTGACAGGTTCCATGATGCTCCCTAAGCCATAAAACCAGCAAGTTTTTATTAGCGATTTTCAAAAGGGGAGAGAATGCACGAATAGGGTGTGGGTCACAGAGATCACATACTTCACAAGGTAATAAAATATCACAAAGCAAATGGAGGCAGGGTGAGATCACAGGACCACAGGATGGGGCAAAATTAAAATTGCTAATGAAATTTTGGGCACGCATTGTCATTGATAACATCTTATCAGGAGGCAGGGTTTGAGAGCAGACAACCGGTCTGACCAAAATTTATTAGGTGGGAATTTCCTTGTCCTAATCAGCCTGGGAGCATTACAGGAGACCAGGGCTTATTTCACCCCTTCGGCTTTTATCATAAAAGACGGCCACCTCCAAGGGGGCCATTCCTAGGCCTACCCTCAGGGGTGCATTCTCTTTCTCAGGGATGTTCCTTGCTGAAAAAAAGGAATTCCGTGATATTTCTCCTATTTGCTTTTGAAAGAAGAGAAATATGGCTCTGTTCTGTCTGGCTCACTGGCAGTCAGAGTTTAAGATTATCTCCCTTGTTCCCTGAACAATGCTGTTATCCTGTTCTTTTTTCAAGGTGCCCAGATTTCATATTGTTCAAACACACATGCTCTACAAACAATTTGTGCAGTTAATGCAATCATCACATGGTCATGAGGTGACATACATACTCCTCAGTTTACGAAGATGACGGGATTAAGAGATTAAAGTAAAGGCAGGCATAGGAAATCACAAGGGTATTGATTGGGGAAGTGATAAGTGTCCATGAAGTCTTCACAATTTATGTTCAGAGATTGCAGTAAAGACAGGTGTAAGAAATTATAAAAGTATTAATTTAGGGAACTAATAAATGTCCATGAAATCTTCGCAATTTATGTTCTTCTGCCATGGCTTCAGCCAGTCTCTCCGTTTGGGGTCCCTGACTTTCCACAACATCTCTCCCTTTCTTTTTATATAAATGTGCCATAGCAATGAAGGCTTGTTCATTCTCTTGATTTTTAAACTGGATTCTTTGACTGGTCTGGCACACTAAAAACAAGATGATTAAACAGAGAAACATAATTCCAAAATTTACTACAGTGGAGTCCCCAGTGGACTTAATCCAAGTAGTGAGGTTTAATCCATAAATATTTTCTGCCACCTGATCTAATACCTCAGCTCCAGGCACAATGGATAAGTGAGCTTGAGAGGCTTCAAAAATATATTTCTTTAATTTGGTTATGTCCAATGATAAATTATCTTCCCTACCCAGAAGGTGTCCTTTGACCATTTCCCATGAATGATCACTCTTGTTATAGGAATACAGGGTGATACAGAAATCAGAGGTATTCCAGTCGCACTGCATTTGCATGCGATGTTCGAGACTCACTACCCAATCTCCAAGCCAAATAACAGACTGTCTTAAATCGTTAATTTGATTAACCAATTTTTGATCAATGCCTTGTTGAGAATTCCACATTTGGGTGGAATTAGTTTGCCGATCATTAACAAAATGAGCCGTTTGAATAGATTGATGTAATGTCATTCCAGCAGTGGTGGCCAGTGCAGTGACTGTAATTAAGCCCATGATCACAGTGATTAAAGTGAAAACAAATCTCTTAGATCTTTTTAGAATTCGCTGTAACACTTCATTAATTAAATGTATTGAGTGGGAGGATTTCCAAGGTCTGGGCAAGATTACTGGAATCCAGATTCCTTCTCGAGCTCGAACCAACATTACACTTTTCCTGAAGTCAAAATGGGAGTTAATACAACAGTAAAAGCAAATTTTTAACAATCCAATTTATGTAAAGCAATATGAAAAAAAGACAATCTTTAAGATCAATAACTATGAGGGGCCAATTTTTAGGTATTAAAGCAGGGGTAGGCATGCCGGGTTGGACGGCTTCCATAGGTTTAATTACAGTGTTAATGGCCCTTAAATTGGTTACCATCTGCCACTTGCCTGATTTCTTTTTTACTAGAAACACTGGAGAATTCCAGGGGGAAAGAGAGGGTTCCACATTTCCAAGTTGTAACTGTTCAGTAACCAGTTGAGTTAAAGCCTACAGTTTTATTTATTTATTTTATCTTATTTATTTATTTATTTTAGAAAGCAGCCACTGCTGAATCCAAATGGGTGTGTCAGATTTTCATTGTAAAGGGATAGGATCAGGAGGCGTGGCAGTGGCCGTCACTAAAACAATCCTGTTTTCTTTTATAATAACTGGGAGGGGTTGGTTTAGTAATCCCTTCATGTTTTGGACCAAGACCGAGTCCAGGAACAAACCCCATGTTTTCCATCATATGCTGACTGAGAGCACTATAAGAGTTATGTGGAATATTAATTTTAGCCTCAGTATCTACTAGGCCCTGAAAACTTTTTTCCTTTAATGTGTACGGTGTAGGTGGGCCATTGTTTAGAAATTACATTAATCCAAGAAGTGGCCTTTTCACTGCTGGAGCCCATCCCAGGGCCACCATCCCAGGGCCGTGTGTCTTATCTCCTTTGTTTAAAACGATATTAGGTAGTAAAAGCAATTGAGCTTGTTTAACAGTAGTAAAAGAAACAGGAGCTTGACCTGGGGCACATAATTTATCCCAAGCTCTCATACACACCTTTGTTACTTGTTTTGTGATAAGAGTATCAAAGCCTAATTGGGCATAAGTATTAGAGAAACTATCAGAATCTGTGAGCTGAGCCTGAGTAATTAGAATGCCATTAGTTCGATTTAGTTGAGCTTGCAGACAGGCCTCTGCCCATCAGGCTGAGATGGAACAGCTTTTTGCCAAAAAGTCCCTGTCTAAAGAAAGCAAAATGACCTCAGTACAAAAAGTTTGTAATATCATTTTAACATAAGGAGAAGTAGGGCGATACAGAGTACGAGCATCCTTAAATTATTTTTAAAAAGTAAAATTGAGCAGCGCATATCGACGCAGACTGGAATGAGAGTGTGAGAAAGGGGGAACTGAAGGAGTAGAAGAAGCAGAAGTATACTGGTGATTACAGGCATTTATGTGTGAAGAAGGGTACAGAGAAGCAGGTTGAGTGGATGGCAAAGTGACCAGTTGAGGAACCGAGATGACAGGAAAGTGAGGGGCTGAAGTGGACAGGAAGGACCTGTAGAATTACAGGTAAATTGTAGTTTGGTCCTGGAGCCATTAGGTGACACCCGGAGGCAAATGCTGCAAAGGTTTGAAGAGGGAAGAATTAGCATATCTGTGGTCCATATGGTCCTGGGCTGTGTGAGTCCTGGCCTTGGGAGCTTCAAGTACTGGCTCTTCATGAAAGAAAGTAAGATCATCAGGGGGTAACATTAAGTCAAAGTCACTGGAGTTAGACATTGAATTTTTGGTATCTTTAGGTAGGGGAGGAGTAGTTGAAGGGAGAGGCTGATCAGATAACGAAGGCCCTGTGGGAGAGGAAACTTAAGGAGGTATTAGTATGGCATGCACCAAGGCCCAATAATCCCAAACAGTGATGGGAACATAATTCCCTGTCCAGACCAGTTCTTGGAATGCTGCAACAAGATCCCATACTTTTACATATATGGTTCCTTTTTCAGGAAACCAAGGACAGTATTCTTCCACCGCCCTGAATAGAGTGACCATATTTTCTGTGGTTACTCCGACCCTTCCCTGTTTTAACAGGTCTACATCTAAGGTTTCTTTTTCAGGAAACCAAGGACAGAATTTTACCACTGCCTTGAATAGAGTGACCGTATTTTCCATGGGCACTCAAACCCTTTTCTATTTTAACCAGAGTTGAATATAGAAGAGGTAAGTATAATTTTTATACTCTGTGTAATCCACAGTTAACCCAGACCATACACAGACTACTTACCAGTCATCAGGGAGTTGAACACGCATATCTGTGGACCATACCGATGGCGTTTCTCCACACCTACCAAAGGGAATCAGGTTCCCATATGCACCTAGGAAAAAATAAAAAACCACGTTGGCGCATCAGATATCGGGGGAACCTGCCCCCGATAGTTAACGTGGGCTCTTTTCTATTTCCCTAAGCATTGACTGGTCTGAGAAAGAAAGGGAAAGAGTACAAAAGAGAGAAATTTTAAAGCTGGGTGTCCGGGGGAGGCATCACATGTTGGCAGGTTCCGTAATGTTCCCCAAGCCATAAAACCAGCAAGTTTTTATTAATGATTTTCAAAAGGAGAGGGAGTGTACGAATAGGGTATGGGTCACAGAGATCACAGGCTTCACAAAATAATAAAATATCACAAAGCAAATGGAGGCAGGGTGAGATCACAGGACCACAAGATGGGGCAAAATTAAAATTGCTAGTGAAGTTTCAGGCACGCATTGTCATTGATAACATCTTATCAGGAGGCAGAGTTTGAGAGCAGACAACCTGTCTGACCAAAATTTATTAGGCGGGAATTTTCTCGTCCTAGTAAGTCTGGGAGCACTACAGGAGACCGGGGCTCATTTCATCCCTTCGGCTTTGACTATAAAAGACGGCCACCTCCAAGGGGGCCATTCATAGGCCTACCCTCAGGGGTGCATTCTCTTTCTCAGGGATGTTCCTTGCTGAGAAAAATAATTCAGTGATATTTCTCCTATTTGCTTTTGAAAGAAGAGAAATATGGCTCTGTTCTGTCTGGCTCACAGACAGTCAGAGTTTAAGATTATCTCCCTTGTTCCCTGGACATTGTTGTTATCCTATTCTTTTTTCAAGGTGCCCAGATTTCATATTGTTCAAACACATATGCTCTACAAACAATTTGTGCAGTTAACACAATCATCACAAGGTCCTGAGGCGACATACATCCTCCTCAGTTTACAAAGATGATGGGATTAAGAGATTAAAGTAAAGGCAGGCATAGGAAATCACAAGGGTATTGATTGGGTAAGTGATAAGTGTCCATGAAATCTTCACAATTTATGTTCAGAGATTTTAGTAAAGATAGGCATAAGAAATTATAAAGGTATTAATATGGGGAACTAATAAATGTCCATGAAATCTTCACAATTTATGTTCTTCTTCCATGGCTTCAGCTGGTCCCTCCATTTGGGGTCTCTGACTTCCCGCAACAGATTCAGCTTGATTTCACTGGACAAATACTTGATGAATAACTAGTATGTGTTGATGCAAGGGTACAGAAGCAGAGGTCCTGCCCTCAAATAGCTTGTAATAAGGGACAGATAGTAAAAAGTTGCATGCATCTGTGGCCTTACCTTCTCTTTACACCCTCTCACAGGTTTCCTTCCCCTAATAACAGGTGTCTAACATCTAATTTCTTGACAAGCCATAAGCTGGCCAGAGAGTGAGGCAACCAAAGGCAGAGGCCCCCAGGATTTCCCCAGGATTTTCCACAAGTCAAGACTGAGCTACTTCCACTATACTAAAAGGAAGAAGGAGAAGAAGAAGAACAAGAACAAGAAGAAGAAGTGATGAAAAAAGGTACAAAATAGTGTAGTATGTTTTGAATAAAAAAAAAATTTTGACATAATACACAGAGTTATATAAAAATAAGGCCAAAATAAATCTTTATCTTAAGAAAATATTAATTATTTGCTAACTACAAGTAGTAGGGTCTGCTAACGTGATACTCAGTTTGTATGATACGTGTTTCTCAGTGCTCTCAGTGTGCCTTTGTGACTGAATGAAGGTCAAAAGTCTACAGTCAAGAGTCTCTCACCTATCCTGCAATAGGTTACAGAGGTCACCTGGGGCAATATCTATGGGCCAGCCATTGATCTTTGGTCACATTGGCTAAAGCACTGGGACCAAATTTTCTGGATGAGGTGATTTGCAGGAGACCTTTTTTTCCATAGAATCAAAGTCATTTTTAGATCAGGAAGAAACTCTGGAAATAATGAATCCAAAACTCATTTTATAGGTGAGAATATTGAGAGCCATTGACATTAAATTATTTATTTAAAGTAACACTGCTACTGTGTTTTGATTCATCTCTTACCACCTCCCCGACCCCAGCTAAGTTCAACATACATAATAGATGCACAGCAATTGCACGTTATGGGTTCAGTTCAGGGCTCAGGGTTCAGGGTTGAATGGGTGTGGTCTGGGCAGCTCTGCCACCCATGAGCTGCTGACTCATGCTCGGAACACTGAGATTTGATTCTCTCCTACCTCCCTCCAATTCTACAGAGGATGATAATAATAACAAACCCATATAGGCTTTGTTCTAAGTACTTGAAAACACATTAACAAGTTTATTTCTGTGGGGCAGATACACCTATTATGCCTGCTTTACAGAAGCAAAAACAAAGGCACGTAGTAATCAAGTAACCTCCTTAAGTTTACAAAGTTAGCTGTGGGACAGTTCTGGTAGTTTGGTTGCAATATCCATGTTCTTATCTACTGTGCTACACATTGCCTCCTGAGGTGGAAGTCAAACTTACATTGAAAGTTATTGAAGTTAAGACTTCTCTACCTGGGAAATAACCCAGTTTCAACTTCAAACCAATATGTATGAAAGAGGCAATACAGTAAAGGGATGGAATGGTGACTTGGACAATGGGAGTGGCAGGAAGGAAATGGAATATTTGTTAGATGCCTTTGTGCATGAGGTATTGTTCTAAGTATTTTATGGATATTATTTCATCAGTCCTAACACCAAGCCTGAAATACAGATAATTTGCAGGCAAAGAAATAGGCTCAGCTGCTCTGCCTATGGAGTAGTCATTCTTTTCTTTCTCTACTTCTCTCTTGAAAAAAAATAAAAGAAAGAAACTGAGGCTTAGAGGGCTTACACATACTCAAAGCAGGTCTCTCTATTTCTTGTTGTGTGTTACGAGGATGAGAGCTGATGAAACTTGGTGCCTGATGGCGCTACTACCAAAGCTCAGACCTCAGGCAAGTTCTCGGGTTCCCTGCATCTGGGACTAGGAGGGTAAGAGTTGGGTTCCCTCTGGGCTTCTGGATTATTCATTCCCTTATGTATATATCCATTTTACTGGAGCTTTCACAGGGCCTCCTAGTCAAGGAGTAGGACCCAAGTTGACATCTTGGACCACCCATGGGAAGAGACTGGAGAAAAAGCCTGCGCTGGATCTAGGATTCCAGCATTGCTGCTGATCAGTCCAAACTGGAAGCATGTGTCAATCCAGCATGAAGCTTGTAAAATCTTGTTCTGGGGAGTTAGGATTTCCAAGTGGGCCATATTTCCTCTAAGGTGTTGTTTTACTAGCAGATACTAGCTGCAAAGACACAGCTATGGCTCTCCTCTCAGTCTCTCCTGTGTGCTGCACAAACTGAAGGTGGGCCTACGTAGCTCCCTCACTCTGTAGACCCTGACTCTTGCATGGGTTTACAAAAGGGCTCCATGTCATTGCCTTGGTATCTCATATTCCTCCCACCTAGGAGGCCTTGTCCAGACAAGTCATCCTTTTTAGCCTCTCTGATATGCCTATTGTACCCGAATCAAGTTCCTTGAAGGAGTCTCTTTGGGGGATAAATTCACAACAAATTATTTCCTGAGCACCCGATCACACATGTGAAAAAGATCACTTCTGTCTTTAAGGAATTATTAATCTAGTTGAGGAGGTAAGATATTGCACAACAAAATGTAATCGAAGCTATGTTAAATGCCGTAAGAGGGGCACTAAAGCACTTGAAGACTGGTATATAGGAATAAACGGGTATGCTGGACATCTTCCATTTGTCTCATCAGATCCACTCTTCACTGATGCCACCTGGCATCCGTGGGCTCTGGTGCCACTGGCTTCCGGTTGGGCCTGGGCAATTTCCAGCATGAGATTGGAGGGTGGATGGCGAATGGGTTTGAAATATTTAGTCCCTTGGCCTCCCTCCTGCCTGAGTGCCAAGGATTTGCTGTGACTGTTACAGCTCCTATCTGGTGGCCTTCTCTATAGAGTTGTTCTTGCTAGGTCACAGCTACTGCTTTCTCTTGCTCCTGCAGGTCCATGCATGATAAGGGCTCTTCAGTGTTGTTTGCCCAGAGTCACTGCACTATGCCTTGTTGGGTTTCCTAAACTCTCCTTTCACCTTTGTCCACATTCACTTTGTTAAACATTCATCCAATAATCCCATTTGAGCATGCTGCATGCTTCCTGCCAGGACCTGGACCAATAAAGTAGGAATTCAACAAGCCAAGGGGATGCCATGACATGACGTCCAGAATGGTTGAGCATAAAGTGGGCTGAATATGGGAGGCCTAAATTAAAAAGAGCTTGAGGCCAGATCCTGGGAGGACACAAATGCCATGTCAGGATGTCTAGATTTTATCTGTACCTGTGTCCAGTGGGAAATGTTGGCAGTTGCTGAATGGGAAAGTAGACTGAATTAAAGTCCATCCCTTATTTTTGGAGATGTAATTTTGCAATAAGAATGTAAAATGTATTCTGGGGTAAAGGATACCCATGGAGGTGGAAGAACGGGTTAGAAGACAAAAATATCATATACTCTGATTCAGAAAATCCATTTCTAGGTATTTCTCACAAACAAACAATTAAAAACATGCATAAAGATTTAACTGCAATGATAATCACTGAAGTACCTTTTCAAAAATTAAAAATTATGAGTAACCCAAATTTTCACTAACAAGAAAGTAAATATCTAGCCTTTCAAACCGATGCTGTAGATGTTGATCTGTTGGCTTGGTAAAATGCTAGTATTATATGGTTGAATGAAAATAGAGTCTTATCAAAATGGCCAATAATTTCAGTATATGTATTTGTTTATGTGGAAAAAGCCTAAATGGATATATATTTAATTAGTAATAAGAACTTTTTAAAATAATGAGCATGTATAATTTCTGTAAACCAAAGAAACATTTTGTAATTGTCAGGGTTAGACCTTTTGAGGGCCTTGATTAGCATGAAAACAGTAGGAACTGCACAACTAGATAAAGGATGTGGGTGACTGAATCACAATGCCAACTGAGAGAAACCTGGGAGTTCGGATTTAGCACAATGCCTCCTACATCTTGATTAAGGTGAGTAAGGGTGTTATCAATGACCAGGGTAAGGAAAAATGCCCTGAAGACCAATTTGGCAGGCCAGGTGGTAGAATCCAGTTACTGAATGCATACAAAAAAAAACCCATTGTGACATTCACAGTTCTCAAGTCCCTAAGCGAACCACATCCACAAAAGATATCAAGGCATTGCCAATGAGGAATGAAGGCTTAGCCTGGCATTGGATAATAAGTTTCTGAATTGGCTAAAATATCAAATAAAAGATTAGTTTTTTCTACTTCAAAAACTTAGAGGCATAGTTACTATCATTGGACTCTTGGATCTCAAATTCTATTCTCAGACCATGATAGTCTACCTTCCCACTTCTGTCACTCTGTCTTGTGGTAGGTTCTTCCAACCCACACAAACCACCAGTATCTTCCAGAATATGTAGTTATTCACATACATATTCATATATGTATGAATTGTCTTTCTCATATGTATATTTATGTGAGATATGGCAAGATTTCTCTTCAAACAACCTGCTCAGCTTCTTAGTCTCTAATTCCAAATTACCACCCCTCTTTCTTCTCCTTTTCTTCTTTCTGATTTTACTACATGCCCAGGCATGCCACAGCCCCAGCTCGCATTTCTTTCCTTATTTGGGAATGGACTGGCACTCTAGTCCTCTGCAGATGACCCCTTCCTCCTCTCTCCTCTCTCCCATCATGAGCCCACGTTATCTAAGAAAGTTTAAATATTTAGCCAATCAAGTCCAGCTTAGATTGTGCAGTCTGACCCCAGCCAATGGGGAAAGGACACAGGGGCAGGATTGGCCCCAGGAATAAACGCTTCTACTCTCCTTTGTTCGGTGTGCTCTCGTGGCAACCAGCCCTACAAGAAGCATCTTTCTGCACAGAAGTAAATTTGCTTTGCTGAAAAATCCTTTATTTGCTCATTTTTCTTTAAGACTCCGAGCTTCATTTCTAACAATTTACGTATCTCTATATGCATATATATCTATATACATACTAATAGCTAACATCTATCAAGTGCTCACTCTGCTTGTCAAACATTATTCCAAGCACTCTACATGCATTATTCCTTATCATCCTCACTGCAACCCAGTGATGTAATTGCTGTTATTATTTCCATTTTACAGATTAGGAAACTGAGGGGTTAGAAGGCTACATGACTTGCCCAAGATCTTAGAAGGAGTACAGGTAGAGCTGGATTCCAGGCTTTGTCTGACTCTGCTCTCTTAATAATCACACTCACATCTAAAAAAGTATCTAGAAGGTATGTACCAAATTGTTAAATAATTACCAAATGAAGTTGGGGTTATAGGGCAACCTGCACTTCCTATTTTTTTCTGTTTTGTTTAGATTTCTAGCAATATCAATATTACATCTTAACTGGAAAAAATGTTTTCAAATTACCATCAATTATGTCATTTTCTTATGACATAATTGATGCATGTTGTGATGTACTACTATTGCCATGTGCTAGACTTTGTACTGGATGCGAGAATAAAAATGATGTGGTTTCTGTCCTCAAAGTGCTCACTGTCCAAATTCTGTTACATTACCCAGAGGACATTTTTAGTAACCCCAGCCCTCCTTTCATTCTTATCTTCTGGTTTGTCCTATCCATATGCCTAATGCTCTTGACATGATGGAGAACCTGACATTCCCAAGATGTATTATTCACTTTTAGGCCCCTGAGCCTTTGCTCATGAGGTTCTATATTCTGTAGAATGAGTAGGAGTTCATCTGGAAGAACTCCTACTCATGCTTGAAAGCTACTGCCATGGTGAAGTCTTTTCACAAAGTTCTAATCTTGAAAAGTTTTAAATATGTATTCCGTACAATCATGAGCATAGTTCAAATAAGTAGCACTGAAGTACTAAAAAAGAAAAGCAAGAGTCCCCACCTCAGCCCACCCCAACCCCAGCATCAACCTCAATCTCAATCTCATTGCCATTCTCCAAACTCTTAATGGTTTCTGCTTTTAGATTTCTGGTGGTGATCTCCAGGTTTCCAAAATAACATTCTATCTTATTATTTCTGGGTATATCATCTTAGGCCCTATCTACCTAACTTTTCCTAAGAGAAATGAAGATTTAACTCACATACACACTGGTCTTATGTCCTCCCTAACCTCCTAATAGAGATACGTATCTATACTCAGCCCTGCACTGCTCTAGCCTCTGTACACCCAGACCATTTTGTCCTGTTAACCACAGAGAGTATCTTCTGACTGTCAGTTCCTAAAATGAGAACCTTAGTACCCCACCCTTCTCTACACCCTGCTCCTGCTCCTACCCCTTTCTACCTATTGATGTTTACCCTGTGCATTAAAAAAATTAGTCATACTTACATTATCTTTTATAGTCATAGTTCTTCTTTGACTTGTTTATAAGGTGAATCTAAAAGCAGAAAACCAATAGGCAGCATTTCTGTGACTATGTGAATATTGTTCCCTGTAATCTTGTGGAGGGCTTGATTATGCTTCCTGCTCTGGGTCATTTGGAGAACATTCAGATTTCAGATTTAAATGGGATCTCCTGTTTGAGACACCACTAGTAGCTCAAAATCAATCCATTTTAGATACATCACACTTGCATCAGGCCTTTCCTGGACATTTTCTCCCTTGAAGATCCTAGTTTTAATTTTAACTTTATATTTTAGATGGAAATAATTTAACCATGAATCTTTTTTTCTTTGCATTCTGTCACCTTCTAACAGCCTCAAGGGCTTCCAAGTTCCTAGTCATGCTTTTGATTGTATTGAACCCTATTTTTCCCTCCAGTCTTCCTACTGCAATCAGGATGGGTTGCTTCCTAGCCTCGACACTGCTGCCATTCTGGGACCTCTCCTGGTTATCTGGGTTGGAGTCACTTTTCTTTGGGTCCCACACAGTGAGGTGTCCTTGACTCCCACATCTTTCTCAGGATAATTAAATAACTCACCTTGCTGAACTCCCACAGTACTCTATTTGCCTAATAGGGTAGCACTTTATGTTGTTATTTCCTTATCCTCCAGGGAAGGACTGTGTCTTATTCATCCTTGAAATGTTACCTGACATACACAGCTGGCTCTCACCTCAATAAACACTATTAAAATTAAACAAAAACACTGAGCGCATGGCAAGGCACAGTGGCTCACACCTGTAATCCCGGCACTTTGAGAGGCTGAGGCAGGAAGATCGCTTGAGCCTAGGAGTTCAAGACCAACCTGGGCAACATAGTGAGACACTGTCTCTACAAAAAATAAAAATAAAATTTTAGCCGGGTGTGGTGATATGTGTCTGTGATCCTAGTTACTTGGGAAGCTGAGATAGGAGGATTGCTTGAGTCTGGGAGGTAAAGGTGGCAGTGAGCTGTGATCACGCCACTGCACTTCAGCCTGGGTGACAGAGTAAGACCATGTCTCCAGAAAAAAAGAAAAAAAAAATTGAGCACATTATTACAATTTAATATCTTGATTGAAGGGAGGAGCCAAGCCATCGGTTTCACTCATATTAAAGAGGAAATAGGTACTGTTATGTTGATGGGAAGTGAGAGGAGGAATTAAATGTAGGAAATAGAATAACAAAGAACCAACTTACAAAAAACTAAAACAACCCATATCAGACTCACTTTATAATCTGTATGTCTGTGTTGACTTATCCTCTTGGAATGTGAGGAATATTCTTTATTAATTTTACTTACTGGGTTACCAGAAATAATACAGGAAGCCCAGTTATCTGAATTTCAGATAAACAACAAATAACTTTTTAGTATATGTCCCAAATATTGCATGGGGCATATTTATACTAAAATACGATTTATTGTCTAACTGAAATTCAAATTTCACCAAGTGTTCTACATTTTTATTTGCTAAATCTGGGCACTCTTCACCGGGCATCTTCTCAGGGCACTAAACTGTCAAATGCCAACCGATGTGGGGCTGCTCATAGAATATGACCTAATGACAACGGGAGATGACATTTGCTGGCAATGAGAGAAGTGAATAAAATGTTGTATACTTGTTTTTAGGAGCTGTTCTCAAAGCTTATCACCTTTTTAGTGTGGGGTTAGGTCTTCAACTTCAACTTTGTCTTCATCTTTGTCTTAAGGTCAATGGAAGACATTAGAGATCTCTTTGGTAGGGCATTATGTGTCCTTTTAGATTGATATTTATGGGCCATTTGTTTTACAGGGAGTTAGTCCAGGAAGTACAAGATAATGTCATTAGGTGGATAGAGTTTCATTTGAATTAAAAAAAAAAAAAAAACTATTGTTAGGTTTAAATGAGTCACTGCTTCATTAAGCATCAACATTAGATAACACATATTGAATGAATGTTTCCCATAAGCCAAGCTCTGTCCGAAGCATTTCACATGTATTCGCAGTTCATGCTCACAAACTGCCTCTAACTGACTGATTTTGGTTTTCTTGATTTTACGGATGAGGGGACTGAGAAGCAGAGATGATGAACTTCCCCAAGGTCATGCAACTCGTAAGTGGGAGAAAACAAGCTAAAATTCAGGCCGTCTTACTGCAGAGTACTCAAAATCAAAATAAACCAAATTTCATCTCCAGTTCTGGCAACTCACCAAAAACCAAAACACGATTTAAAAATATAAAATTTTAATAACACCCCACATAAATTTCCAACTACTTTCCCTAAGTTTCTAACTGAAGTTTTAAATGAGTGTGTTTTTAATTTATTAGAAAGTGGATTGAAGAGAAAGCATTGGAAAATGAAGGAAGGCGTTTCAGTTAAACCCCAAATAACGGTTAAACTGAGCTATAAAACAGCTCCTTCTAGCTCCATTTCTCCTTAGACCACAAGTGCTATTCCTGATTGCCCTTCATTGTCATTTCCAGGGAGAAATGACACCAGCACAGTGGCAGGCCTTCCAATCTGGAGCACGGTCCACACAGCTTCGGAATTGGTGTTCAGTGTACAATGAACCGGAGTGCGGAAAATGCGCAGGGCATTGCCAACTATAGATGCTCCGAGTAATTCACTGTAGTCAGGGAACATGGTGAAAAAAAGCAAAACCAGCCTGATTGAGGGGCGAATTCAGCAGGGAGTAAATCTGATCGGCATCAGTTCTGCGGACCGGAGTTGGCCAGCACCACCCAGGTGTTGCTGTAATGTACTCTGCCCGCAGCGCGCTGTTAACTGCGGGTCCAGGTGCGGGTCCTGGCCCTGGGGAGGGTGCTGGGTGCGCTCGAGCATGCTCGCGTCGGGAGCCGCAGCTGCTAGTGGGAGGCCGGGGCCACACACGCTCCTCCCCGGTACCTCCTCCAGCATCGCCCGGGGAGGAGAGGATCGGGGACAAAAGGCCGCGCGGAGCGGACTCAGGACACAGCCGGCGCGCAGCCCACCCGCCCGCCGCCTGCCGGAGCTGCTCGGCCCGCAACCACGGGGACCGCCGCGGGTCAGAGGCTCGCAGTGCTGGCGGCTAGAAGCAGTCGGGTTTGGAGCGCTTGGGTCGCGTTGGTGTGCGGTGGAATACGCCCAGGGACCCCGGTTCCCGTGAGCAGCTCCGCGCCGCGCCTGGGTGAGGAGAGATCCCGGGGGCGAGGCGGGAGTGGGAGGAAGGGCACGGTCGCCGCGCTGGAGGCCGGGACCCCGGAGCGGCGACCGGCTGGGGTGGGCTAGCTGAGCCGCACCCGCTCTGCTGGCCGGTCCTGGGCTCACAGTCCCTGCAGCCCTCGGAAACGGCGCTAGGATCCTCGCGGGGAGCGGGGGAGAGTGACGGGATTCGACACCAGTTCTTCCAAACCTTTTCGCGAAAGGAAAGGAAGCAACTCTGAGTTCAGAGCTAGTGGGGAGAATCAGGTCAGGGGAACAGGGAACACACGGAGTTTTCTTTTCTTTTTTTGGCGGAGTCTCACTTTGTCGCCAGGCTGGAGTGCAGAGGCACGATCTCGGCTCACTGCAACCTCTGTCTCCCGGGTTCGAGCGATTATACTGCCTCAGCCTCCGGAGTAGCTGGGACTACTGGCGCGCCCTATCACGCTCGGCTAATTTTTTTGTATTTTTCGTAGAGACGGGGTTTAGCCGTGTTAGCCAGGATGGTCTCGATCTCCTGACCTCGTGATTTGCCCGCCTCGGCCTGGCCTCTCAAAGTGTTGGGATTACAGGTGTGAGCCACCACGCCCGCTCTGGAGTTTTCTTATCTGTAGATCTCCTACAGGGACAATCTCTCTCTCTCTCTCTCACACACACACACCCCACTACACACCTCTCACTCTGCCTCCTCTCTCTGTCTCCCCCTGCTCTCTCTCTCACTCTCCCTTTGAGGAGTATTGTGTCTTTTGGAGCCCAGTTATGAGTGGCTGCTGTAGGAACAAAACAAAGCACTCTTTGTTCTCCCTGGAGCATCCTTCTGCCGGCCAGGTAAGATCACAGCTGTTTCACCAAGTCAAGGGAGAGGCTCATTTTCAAAAAATTAAGCAAAATCAGAAAACAGGGAACACTGTCTTCCTCATCGTCTCTTGGAGCTTGTAAGGGAAATTTCTGTCACCAAAAACAAAAAGTTCGGGCTTTTATTCATGCCTGTGGTTCTTGGGATTGCTGCAGGGGTGATGAGGGAGGAGGAGAGGTGCCTATGGCTCATAAATGGCAGCTTGCCACCTTTAAAAGGCACACAGATTCAGATTTGGGAGGGATGTGTTAACAAATCAGGCTTGCACAATTTCCTTTGATCCAGATGAGAATGCTGAGCTGGGAGACTGGTATATGGGTAGGAGCTGGAAAATGTATCCCCTGAGGTGTTGGCAATCCCAAGAGGCTCAGCACCAAACCTTCAGCTTACACTGAATTCAGAGATCTGAGCATTAAGCACTGGCCTGATCAAGAAGAAGCAGATGGCCTTCTGCTCACGAGGCACTGGTGAGCCTCCATCACCCAGGCAGATTCCCTCACGGAATTCTGCTGGCCCTGCAGAAAGTGGTGAGACAGCCCACCACCTTGGCATTTTCCATCAGGCCTGCTTCAGCTCCTTGCACTTGGGCACTGAAAGGGCTTTCCCCTCCCCAGATATTTGTGCACCAGAAGCTGCTGCTGGCCATGTGGTGATGTCTCAATGTCTTTCTTCATTGAACTGCGCCCTTCATACCCAAGGCTGGCACCATAGTCTGTCACTACCTGTACAGCCAACGAGACTGAAGGAGTCGCAGCATTAGGAGTGTTGTGAATCTGCTTTGGCCACTCATTTTACAGTTGAGAAATCCCTTCTGAGGTGTGGAAGGGCTTGCTTAGCACCGCAGGACTTTTCCCTCAAACAGAACCTGGGACAGCTGGGTCCTCATTTCCTCTGCATTGCATCTCTGTGCCCTTTGCACTTTTGTCGCGAGGAACATACATGGGCCTAAACACATTCCCTCACCCTCACCTTTACACATGAATACGATTTTCCACCCTCTTTGAAGCTCTGTCAGCGTAGAACGTTAAGAAAAGTACTAACTAGGTACCTGAGCAGCTGGAGTGGGAGCACCTGGGAAGGTCAGTTTAGGAGTCCCCTTTATCTTCCTTTTCCTAATACCCAAGAAGATGGCTCTTTCCTGGAAAGGAAGGCAGTTATTGGATTATTTACACTCTGATTCCTCTTAACCCTAATTTTTTTTTTCAAGATCCATGATAATAAGCCTGACTGATGTCTCAAGACGTTGAGAAATTTCCATAAAATAAAAGCATTGAACAGAAAGTACTGAGTGAAGAGAAATCGAAGGGAAACATTTAATTCTAAAATCATATTGTTCCAGAATATGATTCTGGGTTCTTACTGCCTTTATTTATGACGCCAGTCCCCTGTTAGACACATTATGTGCCCTCACTGTCATTTTGCTCAATTTTATGGGCGTGACTCAACACTAATAGAAACAGGCTAATACATACAAACGTAAGTTTTTTGTTGTTAAAGAAACTTGGCAGTTGAGGAGAAATAAACAGGCTATTGTAAGAGTAGATGCTCATTGAATTAAATGGGTTAGTTGATTCCTAGTAGAAGTTGTATTCATTCATTCATTTTAAAAAAATATTTTTTGATCCGATCCTAAGTGCCATGTGCTGAGTACAGAGCAGTTTGTAAGATACATATGCTCTCTGCTCTCATAGTGCTCACATTCTAGAATTGAGGGATGAACAAAGTGAATTCATATAGTGAGAAGAAAAGCAAGCACAGTGCTGCAGGATAGTGGGGTGTGTGTGTGTGTGTGTGTGTGTGTGTATGTGTGTATTGGACATATGGGAGGTGCCCAGTTTCTTGGATTGGATTGTGAGGAGAGACTTCTCTGCAAGAAGACCTTGAGATGAAACCTCAGGAAGATGGGCAGACATTCCCGTAGAGGGAACCACAAGCACAAACGTCCTGGTCCTGGGAACAGGTGTGATGTGCTGGAGGCCCAGCTGGAAGGCCCGTGTGGCTGGAGTTAGGTGAGGGAGAAGGAGAGTTGGAGGAGTGAGCTTTAGGGGCAGGAGCCAGATCAGGAAGAGCCTCATAGGCCAGGGGAAACATTTGAATTTTACTCTAAATACAAAGAGAAGCCAAAAGAGAGTTTGAAGCAGAGGTGTGACATAATCGATTTACATTTATAAAGAGATGACTTTGGGTGCTATGTGGAGAGTGGATTATAGGGGAAGGAGAGGGGACAGGAGGACAGTGGCGAGTGGTAGCAGTAGATGGGCATAGGCTATTATTTATACTTACAGTGGGAAGTTAATGTTTCTCTGTCTCAAATTTCCCATCTACAAAATGGGAATGACATTGCTATACCTGGTCCACTTGTAAAAACTAATAAACGAATGAATATGCCCTGAAGGGTAGTATAAGATATTATTACCATTATTATTTGCTGATATCATATTACTTTGAATTCCCTGTGCTTTATTTTAAAATTTGTTTTAATAAATTTTGATGTCTTATTATATTCTTTTAAATAAACCTAATTTATTATACATAAAAGTATTTTTCTCTGTTCAGAGAATTGGAAACGCTTAACTGAGAGTTACCAATAAAAACAAGTCACCACAGAATGTAGGGAAATTATTGCTAAAATAATATCTGGCTTAATTTGAAAGTTGAATATGCTCTGATAAAAATTCAAAAATAGAATAATTAAAGCTGGGAATGGGAAAAAATATTTTGGACCGATTTGCCTTTGTCCTGGCTATGGCCATGCAGATATCTGTGAGTGCAAAGATTTGTAGATAACTGAAAATATCTATATGGCAGCAGAATTTCTGGAGAAGGCTGTGGACCAGAGTTGAGTAGGGTTGTTTCCCTTTGTGAAGCATTCCTCAGAAGAAGCTCTTGAATTTTCTCTCGTTGATAATTAAGTTTTAGAGAGTCAGGAAGTTTTAAAGTTGTTTATCAACTAAGATAGCCATGTTCTTCACAGAGACACTACAACTAACTGCCACAATGAGGCAACTCTGTTTCTCTTTCCTGACTCACTTTGATGTGCAAGTTACTAGAAGGAGATATGCCTGCTTAGAGGAAACCAAGCCCTTCCTCATTTATATTGTGCGCAGTGGAAATGTCAGCTCATGACTTAATAGTCCCTAGGTCATGTTAACTTGCCAGATCCCCTTAATTATTTATTGGTCAGTGTGTCTGAATTTCAGCCTGAAGTGGCTAGTCTGGTGATTTGAATTGCAGACAAAATGTGATAGTAATTCTGGGATCTGTATGATTTATCTCTTGCCATATCTACCACCATATTTCTCTTAGGACTCGGGAGTGGGGGTGTTTGGGTATCTTAAAGGGAGAAGTTACATCTCTCCTTGAAGCCAGAAATCTATTTGTTTCACTCATGTTTTGAAATGTTGAATTAGTTGCTCCTTTAACAATCAGTGGAAATTACATACAAATGTAATTTTCCAGCTTTTCTTGGAAACAGTCAGATGATCTAGTGACATGGAGCTGCCATTCCTACATGGAAGCAATTAACTGGAATAGAGTGGTAGTTGCCTTCTTTGGATGATCCAGTTTGCCACAGTCCACACCAGTCCTTATTCTATTGCATAGACCTGTTTGACTCATTTAAATTACCTGTCTGGCCCTTGTAGACTTTTGATTTTTAACTTCAGGTTTAGGACAATCAAGTGCGGCCTGTCTGTTACACTTTCACCCTCATCTAATGCAGGAATCTATATACCAGTACCCCTGCTGGTAGTCCCCAGACCTGTACTTTAACTGCCCCTCTGATAAAGAAGATAATGCTAGTTGTTGAAAAGCTCCTGTTGATGGAGCTGTACAGTCTGAGCCCACATAGAACATGTTTAGGACCCTTGCACAGGACTGTGGCTGTCACATGCCATCTTGGTTTTCCCCATTAAAAGTAAACATTCCTCATTCCTTCAACAACTCCTCATGTGACTTGCTGCCTTGTTCCCTCATCATTCTGGTTATTTTTGGGTTATTGCCCCTTGGCCTGAACCTTTATTTGTTAAAATCCTTAAAGCCCCACCAATTCAATAAGATTTGGTCTAACTGGTGCAGAATGCAGTGGGAGGGTGGCTTCCCTTTCTCTATGATGTTACACTTTTGTCATGCAACTGAAGATGTCTTTAGATTTTTCTTGGCCAATCCATTGTGTTTTAAAATTTACTTTCAGGGCTTATTTTCCAGTTAGATTGTTCCTGAGAGTTTACGGGAGAACTATTCAATGTACAGCTTGAGAGCAATTGTTTTCAGCTGAGGATGATTTCTGCCCCCACTCCAGGGGACATTTGGCAATGTCTGGAGACATAATATTTAGTTGCCACAACTGGGGTGTGCTATTGGTATCTAGTGAATAGAGGCCAGGGATGCTGCTAAACACCCTGCAATGCACAGGACAGCCCCACAACTGAGACTTATCAGCCCCGAGTGTCGATAGTGCTGAGCTTAAGAATCCCTACTTGATAGTCAAAGTCTAGGTTCAGATCCTGGTTTAGCTACTTCCTATCCTTGTGAACTTGGGCATGTTATTCAACCTCTTTGTCTTCATTTTCTCATCTGTATGTTGAAGAACTCTGAGGACTAAATGAGTTCATTTATATGAAATGCTTAGAAGGGTACCTGTCACAGAGTAAGCCATCATTATTAATACCTGTCATACAAACACGATCTTATTTTTCTACCACATTTTATTCATTTTGGTGTGTACATATGACATCAGATAAGTGGGTGGGTAAAGTTTGAGGGAAAGCACTTCTTTTCTAATCTTGCCTATGGGATGGGCACTGGTGCATTTGGATGTTTTAGGGAGCTAACAGCTCTTCTCAGAACTGCCTTCCCTCTGTGGCCTTCAGTATCATTTTTCCAGCTTCTTTTAATATTTTCCTCTGTATTGGGGCATATATGTCAGTTTAATACTGCATCTTCCTGGAGAACATGGACACTGAGTTCTTTTAGCAGGAGAGGATCTGTGCCTGTTGCTTGTACATCCTGTTTCCGGTGTGCCTCAGGCTCCTCCACACTGCAGTCACTGTGGCTCACACCTGCACAACAGACTCCTGGGGCTGAGGAGCAATTGGTAGATTTCAGATAATAATAATAGCATTCCTCCAAGGGCTCACATCCCCATAACAACCTCACTATCAGGGTCCCCCTTTGACAGATGAGGAGAGAAAAGCAGAAAGTAGGTAAGAACTTAACTGCAGCTACCAAACTAGTAAGTAGCAGATTCAAGATTCAAACCTTGGCAGCCAGAAACTGAAGCTAGATTTCTAAACCACTTTATCATTCTGACACAGGTAAGTTTTCTCAAGAAGTATACCCATGACCTTAACCTGACCATCATGTAGCCATTTGTGCATACAACACTCAACAGATCCAGTTACTCTTACTATTGTGAGTAATATTGCATACATAGGGTGTGGGTATTTGTGTATATATGTGTTTATTATTCTTCCACTGTGTTTCACTTTTTAAGGGCAGGGGTTGATTGTGCCTTTCATTTTTCATGATGCAAGGAGCTCTGATCCTTTAAGGAGAAGCCACAGTTACTCTAGAAAAATCATTCTTCTGAAGCTTTAAACTCATTTTAAGACTATAGAGAATATAATAGCTGAGGTCACAGTGCCAGGTTGGCCTATCTAGGCAGGCAGGTTGGGGGACTGAGTCTAAGAGTAAGATCAGGAACTTTCAGTATAACAGCAAGCTGCACAGTGATCTTAGACACCTTTTACCTTTTATGACCATTAAGCCATATAGAACACCAAACATTTGGACATTTGCACATGGGATGCAGATTAGTTCCCATTTCCAAAATTGTGAGTAGAATCAACTAATTATATGTTACTTGCAGGTTTTCAGTACAGTACTTGTACTTATAAATGGCTGGGTTATTAAACTACTTCCACTATAGGGAACTGTTTCTTATTTTGCTCTTTTGACCCTACTTCTTTTCTTAGGTTGTGAAATGATTATGCAAGAGTTGTGGCTACCATCCACAAAATAAGAGGCTTTTGACACTTCTACAGAAGTCACTTGAGTGCTACACATTTGAGATAACGTCCAGGTTAGGTTTTGACTCCATTAGCCAATATGGTAGAGAGAAAATAACAGAGTAGATACTATCTTTTCTCTTTCTTGGTTTCAAATTAGCAAGTATTGAGTAGGACATTTTTTGCAGATACTTTTAAAGAGAATCATATATCTTAGATAAAGATGAGACCTAAGAGTTCAACCACACTCATCCCTTTTTCAGCATACCTGGCAGGGAGTTATTTAGCAGTGTCTGAGTTCTCATGATAGAGAACTCCACACTGTGAGGTAGACATTACAAATTACTTAATTATCAAAATGTTCTTCCTTTTATTTCTCATGCATCTGCCTCCCTAGAATGAAATATTTCTTCCTTATTAAACAAGAATAGAGTTGCCCCAGCATTTTCTTAGATCAGGGTTTCTCAACCTCAGCATTATTGAAATTTTGAGATTCCTCTATGTTGTAGGGCTGTCCTGTGCACTGCAGGATGCTTAACGGCATCCCTAACTGCTACTCACTAGATGCCAGTAGCAGCCCCCTCCTGGTTGTGGCAACCAGAAATATCTCCAGACATTAATAAGTGTCTTCTTGGGGGGCAAGACTGCTTTAGATGAGAGACACTGTTGTAGAGTAATGTTCCAGCTGCATTCTCCAGCCTTCATCCTATTGTAAAATATCCAAAGAAGATTTTATCTTCTTCAGCAATCATTTGGTCTAATAATGGGTCAGTTTTGAGGTATTTAAGCCACTTTCTTTGACTTTAGTTGAAACTGAATTGGGCTATTATTTGCTCTTTGTCTCATTCGGTTACTTTATATGCTCCATATTTGTTTTCTATTGCTGCTATAAAAATTTTCCACAAATTTAGTCACTTAAAGCAACACAATTTATTATCTCATGGTTCTGAAAGTCAGAAGTCTGACATGGCCTTAATAGGCTAAAATAAAAAGTTGAGTGACCCTTCAGAGGTCAGCAAGGCTGTGTTGCTTTCTTGAGGCTCTAGAGGTCTCCTTACCTTTCCAAGATTCTAGAGGCCATCCACATGTCATAGCTCATGCCGGCTTCCTTCATTTTCAAAGCCTGCCATGGTAGGTTAAGTTCTCACATCACATCATTTGGACCTCTTCTTCTGCCATCCTCTTATACTTTTAAGGACTCTTATGATTACATTGGGTCAGATAATCCATGATAATCTCCCTATTTTAAGGTCAACTGATTAACATTAATTCCATCTGCATCTTAATTCTTTTTTGCTATGGAACATAACATATTCGCGTGTTCTGGGGTTTAGAATATGGACATTTGGGTGGGAGTGCATTGCTCAGCCTGCCACATGCCCCCATTCCAAAGGTCAATCAGGAAGAATTTGGAAAGAGAGTACTGATACTTAACAAATGAGCATTTTCTTTTCTAACTCTTTACCAATAACACGAGAGTTAAGGCCTGCCTGCCCTAATCTCTTGCCAGGACTGGGTTTTACTTGGATGGTTTATTTGTCAGCTCTTCATGGAGATTCCAGACTTGAGATTGGACATTTTACCTGTTGTTTTGGTTTGTCTTTTGTTTCGAAAAGGGAAATGATGCCTGATGAGAATTTAACAGTGACAAATAGGGGAAATAAGGATTTGTGGCAGTTATGGTTGTGTATGGAGACTGCAACTGAGATCTGAAGAACAGGTGGGGAACTGTGGTTTCAGTGGGAGAAATGAAGTCTATGGGAGAGAGCTGAAAGGTGGAATCCATTTAAATGGAATGTATTATCTGAGTGCTCATTGAAAGTCTTCTTGATTGCCAGGATGATATTTTATCTAGTGGTCAAGGTGCCAAATTGAAGATAATTATTTTCAGGCCTTACTATTTGAAGACAATTATTGATTTTTAAAGTGAACATTCCCATTGATTTAGAATGTTGGACAAGAGAAAAGTAGGAAAAGCTTGAAAAAATTACCTTTAGTTTCTAACTATACAAAACTCTCCAAAGAAGATAAACTTGGCAAACATTTGTTATTTTTTGTATTTGTTTTTCTTCCTCCCCACCCCCCTCCTCCTCCCTCTTCTTCTTTTTCATGTATCTGGGATCATGGATAATTTTCTTAATTCTCTACATGGCATTTTACTTGATATTAAACATAAACACTCTTCATGATCATACAAATGCTTTTTAAATGTCCTTTAAAAATTATTTATTAGTAAACAAACATTTTATACTAAAAAATGGGGAAAACACCCAGAAGTCCATCACCCCTTTTTATATATTTTTTTACTATGAAGTTTTAAATGGTAATTTTATATATTTTTTCAATTAAAATTGCATTGTAAATAGTTAATTTTGTGAATATCATGTCAATAACTGAATAAAAATCTCATTGATTATATCGTCTGATATGTGTAGGGTTTTCATTGTAAGTATATATATGTGTATGTGTTAGCTCTTATAGAGTTGGAATAAACATTGTAGGTCATCACGGTTTTAGAGTTTTATTTTCCTATGTATAAGATATTTTTGTGCTAATCCCAGGAATTTAATTAAAAGGTCAATTAAGGGTGTGGACAATTTAAGTCTTGCCAAATTGCCTTCCTGAAATCAGTGTATCCACTTACAGGTCCACTGGCATTGCTGACTTGTTTTGGTAAACTTTGCAGTCTTAAAACGTAGGTCCTGTGGTCCTAGACTTCTGGCCTACTAGTTATTGATCTGTTTGACCAGTGACATGTTTCTCAAAGAAATTTTGGCCGGATGCGGTGGCTCATGCCTGTAATCCCAGCACTTTGAGAGGTAGAGGTGAGTGGATCACCTGAGGTCAGGAGTTCATGAGCAGCCTGGCCAACATGGAGAAACCCCATCTCTACTAAAAATACAAAAATCAGCCAGGCATTGTGGCAGGTGCCTGTAATCCCAGCTACTCAGAAGGCTGAGGCAGGAGAATTACTTGAACCTGGAAGGCGGAAGTTGCAGTGAGCTGAGGTGGTGCTATTGCACCAGCTATTGCCTAGCTGACAGAGTGAGACTCCATCTCCAAAAAAAAGAAAAAAAAAAAAAAAGGAAAAAAATTTTGTGTTTTTGTATTGACCAGTGATTGTGGTTATGGTAATAGATTTTCATGCAATGTGATGATGAAGACTGCTGTACCAAGGGTTTTAGTGTAGTCCCTTTGGATTCTCTAGTTCTAAAAGAATGTCTGAAGTTAGCATTAGGCTTTTCAGGGTCCTAGTTCTTAAATATAAATACATTTCTAGCTAACTCATATCCCATGGTTGAGAAAAAGGTACTTACCTGTGTCAAGAGAACTTTAAAAGTGAAAAGACTTTTTATGAATTATTCCTGTGTGTTCATATTCAGAAGCCTCTGTGGTCATTGTGATTATTACATGTTAATATGGTTCCCGGCTCATAGCTCCCGCAGCCCTTGCTACAGTCTTTTGTTATAATATTGGAGTGCTTTAGGCCTCAGGAGCAGATCTCAGAAAGCAGAATCTTTCTCTCTGACCTTTTCCTGCCTTCCTTTCACCTGCCCAAGGCAGGACTCTAACCTGATTGTAGGTTATAAGACCCTCATTCCAGGAAGGGTCCTCTTACCCTGGAGGAAGGAATGCTGCACAGAAAGACCAAGGATAATCTGACAAGACAGGCCTTGCTGGGTTTCCCCTGTGAGTCTATTAGCATTAGAGCTTACCCTTATTGTCCAGTCATATTTCTACACAGCTGTTCATACTTTGTTGAATCTATGCATAAAAATAGACAGTTTCCCCTGTATCTTTGGGTTTTCATTCTGAAGGCTCCTTGTGAATACACATTAGATAAATAATCTGCCTTTACAAGTTGAGTTTTCAGTGAACCTTCAGAGGTCCAAGGGCAATGCCACCCATGGCCCCCTTGACCCCTGCAGTATGCATGTATTCAAGCCTAGAAATGCCTCTGGAAAAAAATCTGTTAGCAAGTCATTATTTGTGAAAAGACAAGTCAATTTACCTTTTCCTGTTATGTTTGGAGTTTTGAAATCATCTATTAACTTTATAATAAAATTAAATATAATACTGAAATAAGATAAAATAAAATCAACCAACATTATAAATAATCTTATAGAGTTACACTATACATACTTTTTTTCTGATCAAAAGAAAGATGTTGAATAAGGAAATACAGTCCCTCTGCAAGTAGTTTAAGAAGTTTTGACTGGGCGTGGTGGCTCACGCCTGTAATCCCAGCACTTTGGGAGGCCGAGGAGAGCAGATCATGTAGTCAGGAGATCAAGACCATCCTAGCCAACATGGTGAAACCCCGTCTCTACTAAAAATACAAAAATTAGCCGGGCGTGGTGGTGGGCACCTGTAGTCCCAGCTACTCTGGAGGCTGAGGCACAAGAATTGCTTGAACCCAGGAGGTGGAGGTTGCAGTGAGCCAAGATCACACCACTGAACTCCAGCCTGATGACAGAGTGAGACTCCGTCCAAAAAAAAAAAAAAAATATTTAGAGCTTCAGCAACGCATTTCCCAGCAGCCTGTCTGGGTCTTTCTAGCCTGTACAATAGGAACTGCCCTTGCACAAAAGCCCCATCTCTTTGAAATCTTTCTGTCTAAATTCCTGTTGCTCTCTCAGAACTTGCACCATATCATTTAAGAATTATAAAATATGCCAGTAATTTCCTTTCTTCCTGTATTATATTATTAATATATGCTAGTCTTGTCTCTGAAACACAATTGTAAACTCTCTGAGAGTAGGGATTGTGTCACATTCTCTGGTACTTACCACAATTGTTGCCATAGCAGAGGGCATATAGTATTTGCTTAAGAAATACCCTTTGATTGAATGACTGCAGATCTGATATTCAGGATAGGCCATGCTGTGCTGCAGTAAGGCAATAACAGCTTCACCTGGAAATTTCAGTGACTTAACACAGCAAAGGTTTATTTCCTATTTGTGAAAGATCATTTGAATTGGCAGGGGCTCTTCTCTGTTCAGTGACTAGGCATCCAGGCTTCTTTCACTTCAAGACTGCACTATGTCAGCACGTGATTTCTAAGTTTGCTGTGTCAGGGAAAGGAAGGCATGAAGGAGATACAGTGACTCTGTTTCAGACCACTTCTGTTCAAATTTCTGTTTCTCAGGAATTAGTCCCACGGGCCCAGCCCAAGCACAGGGGCGGCTAAGAAATGTAGGGACGCACATAGATGTTCAGGAGCACTCATTGTCTATGCCACACATCTATATTACATCTGCCCACAAAATAGCTATACTAACAAGTGCTTCATTAGTGTCCGTGGGACACCGGATCATTAAATTTGGCGCAGTTTGTATTACTAACCAGATGTGCTAGATTTATTAACTCAGCAGGCATTTATTGAGTGCCTCTGTATACCAGGTACTATTCTAAGTCTTGGGAATACAGCAGGGGGAAAATCCATAAAAAATCCTTCCACTCACGGAACTAAGTTTTTAGTGGAAGGTGATACACAGCTAACAAATTAGTTGGTGATAAATAATGGAGAAAAATAAAGTAGGGAGGGAAATAGGGAATGTATTGGTGTGAAAAAGGAGGTTAGATTGCAATTTTAAATCGATCGATCCAGGAAAGTGTCACTGAGAAAGTATCACTGGAACAAAAACCCGGAAGTGAGAGGACCAGTCATTTGGGTGTCAGAGCAAAGAGGATTCCCACAAAAGGGAAGATATTCAAAGTCCTCAAGGTGGGGATGGAGGGTGGTTGTGGAGTACTTGGCATGTTTGGTGAATGGCAAGGAAGCGAGTGTGATTGCAGCAGGTGTCCAAGAGGGGATAGTGGAAGAATTGGGAGTGTGTTCAGTAAAGGCTATGTAGAGCCTTATATGCTATTTTGGGTGAATGGCTTCTACCCTGTAATATATGACACCATTTGGGGGTTTTGTGCAGAAGGGTGACACAATCACTCTGGCTGCTGTGTTGGGGATAGATTATAGGGTCAAGGGCAAAAGCAAGGGGACCCGTTAGAGGTGATGGCAAATTTTAGGTGAGAGATGGTGGTGGCTTGGATCTTTTCTATCCCCCACAAAAGTTGAAGGGCCAAATTTTAGAGGGGAAAGTGGGTGCACAAATGCAAGATAGTTTTTGCTAATAAGATGTTAGCATACAGCCTAATTGTAATATAATTTATTATTACCACGCATCTCATATTCTGTTGTTTCATTTGCTGATTCAACAAGCATCTATGCAGTACCACTTCTTGCCAGGTCCTCTATTAGGCACTGGGACAACACATAAGACCTGACCTCTGCTTTTTGGAAACTTGTATCATAGTAGGATTATAGAAATTACCAAGAATATAACATCATATTAATACCCAAAACAACCATAGCAGCAGAAATATAATCACTGTATAATTAAATGATGGAAATAACCAAAACTTATGAACTGTTTACTATGTGCTAGACATACCTATGGATGTTATTATGATGATGATAGATGGTTGTTATATTTGTTATATTTTGTTGGCTATTTTTATTGCTGACTATACTGTTATAAAGTTAGACAACTAGTGACCAAAAACTTAATCTAACTGTCTGAAAGTATTATTTCTGTGCTCTACAATCCAATATAATCCTTGGTAATGTAAGGTAATGGTAATCCTACATTACCAAAGATTTTACTATTCTAGTGCCAATCTAAAACCCAGCCCAGAAAATACATGTTTTATTTTTTCCGAGTGTTACTAGTACCTCAGCCTCTCTTGATTTGTCAGCCTATTTAAGGCCTCTTCATTGCATCTTTTCTTTTTTTTTTTCTTTTAATCATTTGCTTTAAAGAAGACTAAGCTGAAACTGCTGCTCAGCTCCCGAGATGGTACCACCCAAATTGGGTGTGCTTTTCTGCCTCTGCGGCTGCCTTGCTGTGGTTCATCCTTTTGACTGGCAATACCTAAATCCTGTTGCCCATATGAAATCATCAGGTAAGAGGTGTATTTTTTTAAGGTCTTGAGCAACTGATCTGTTGGCATACTTCAAGTGGGCCCCAAGAAGTTGCACATCTGCACATCTAAACAAGTCTTATTTAAACGCTTATGGAGATCCTGCATTCTGCTGGAGTTGGGGAGAGGTTCTCACTTTTTCCTCATTTCAATGGAAATTGAAGAAGCGCCTGTGTTCTTCAGTGTCAGGACTGCAGGACAGAACCAGGATGGGACATTTTAAGATACACTGGAAGCTCAGCTTGCAATCACCACGGAGAACCTCCTTAATGCCACCCCTTCTCTCTCCATCCGCCCTAACATATGCCCACACAAGCATAGTAATGCAACGGCTCTGGAGTCCACTCCAAGGCAGCCTCAAAACCTGCTTCCATGAGGTGGAGAAGAAGCAGGTGTCTTGTTCAGCAGGACTAGTCCTGGTTAATAGTGGAAAGTCATGTGAGATAACAATTTCAGGTCTTGGGATCCAAAGGGAAACAATCTTTCCTACCTAATAATAGAGAGAAGTAGGGACAAGGGAGGTGCTAGAGAGTTCCAGATGAGAATGGATATGATCACTGATTCTTTCTTGCCTTGTGGTGAGAGGGGAAAGAAAGCGGAGGAAAGCTTAGACAAACCTAGGAGGAGGAGGGGCCAAAACAGGACAGCCATCTTTAGACAGCTACATTTAATGTCATTAAGAGGGACCTTAGTTGCAAAGAGATTGTTTCTGGAGCTTTGCAAATTCCTGCTCATCCGAAAGGGTTGTGATGCATAAACTTCTCTGCCCAGTCTCCTATGGAGAGCAGTGTAGGTGGCTTCTGAATGGTGTCATAGTGACTATACCTACAGAGCTGTGCACCTGGGTAGTTGTGGGTCACTCTGGATCTAGTTGTTCAAGCTTGATGGGTGACTCCTTACTATAGAATTTGCAAAAGAGCTTTCATGACTCAGTACCTTAAATTCTGCCCTACTACATAACCAGGAAAATGAACGCATTAGGAGAGGTCCTATATCTTATATCTACATTTGCATAGGAAATAGAATAATATCTCGCAGGTCCATTCATCCTACAACATATCAGGAAGTTAAGTCATCAAGGATACACTAGTGACTAAGATAATAAATTTGTAGCCAAATTCAAGGGTCCTGCATCCTAGATGACATTAAGTTCATTTTTCCTATTACCTTTTCCGTGGATTGAGAACAGGTAATATCTTATATGGTGGAAAAATCATCATCCAGGAAACATTTATATCATTCACTTTTTATTGGTACAGGATAAAATTTTAAACAAATTTTAAATCCCTTTATCTTTAAAAATCATTGGAAAGCTGTCACTGGACTGACAGAAACTTGAGGACAGGGACGTTGCTTTATTTATCTTTATAGTCCCAGCATTGAGCCCAATGCAGTGCCCAAATGAATGCAGGCCAGGCATGCTGGCTCACGCTTGTAATCCCAGCACTTTCGGAGGCCAAAGTGGATGGATCAGTTGAGGTCAGGAGTTCAAAACCAGCCTGGCCAACATGGCGAAACACCGTCTATACTAAAAAACAAAACAAAACAAACACATAAAATTAGCTGAGTGTGGTGGTGCACACCTGTAGTCCTAGTTACTTGGGAGGCTGAAGCAGGAGAATTGCTTGAACCCAGGAGGAGGTGGTTGCAATGAGCTGAGATGTCACCACTGCACTCCAGCCTGGGCTACAGAGCGAGACTCTGTCCCAAAACAAACAAACAAAAATGAATGCATACATATTGGTTTAAAGTATTAGAAATAGTTTATTAAATAAGATTAAAATAATAGGTGATTCTTTATAATTTCTTACTAAATGAATACACAGAAAATATGGCTATGCAGGTAAAAAGGTTTCTAAGAATGGGCTAGAGATATCCTCTTTGCTGATGGAGGACCTAAAGCCATATAAGAGTGTAATTTTCCTAGCATGTTTACAGTTCATCTCCAAACCCAAGACTGAACATCAGGAATATTTGACAAATGAACACTCCCAAAAATATGTAATAAAATTAATAGCATACCATAGGTTCCAATCCTCCTATTAAAATAAAGTTGAAGAAAACTAAGAAGAGACATTTATAAATTCTCAACCACAAAACTGTGTGAGTGGTCATTTGATCTGATGAGTCTCCTCCTTCCAATTCCTTAATGATGACTCCTGACAGATGGTTAGAGAATGGGAAATCCAGGCCCATAACCAGGTCAGCTGCAGGCTATGGAGCCTGTTCCACTGCCACCCCCAGGCACCCTGGTACTGGTGCACAGGACCCCATAGACCTATACCAAAACCTGAGTCAGCCTGACAATTCCTGAGGCCTTCTCAGGGGTCAGGTGTCCTGAAACAGGCAAACTTATAGCCTCACCTTGACCTGAATGCTCCTGAATGCTGAGTGAGGAACCTTCTCAGGGAGAACAGGTGTTGGACAACCAGGGCACTCCTAACTTATTGGAAAAGGTTCCCTGGTCCTTTGGAATTGAGATCTCACAAATGGAGGCTTGTGTTGGGTGAAACCCTCCCATGCTTCCAGAACTGAGCCTCCAATTCTAAAGGTTAGTGTCTCCAACAGCAGCTGTGACTCTGGGGCTCCTTAGCAAGTTGTGTGAGCCAGAGGTCTCCCTGCCCCAAGCCCTGCACAGGCACACCATGCCTGCCTAGGGGTGGGGGCGCAGTAGCGCCAGGCTGCTCACCACAGAAGAAAAGGCGGGTGTCCCTGCCCTCAGGTCCTCCTCCTTGGGACTGCACATCTCCCTGTTACACCAGAAGCATGGCTCAGTAGATACTCTTTTAATGGAAGAAGAAGAGCCTTTTGTAATTCTAAATAGACCCTGAAAGTTCACCTTACAGGTAAAGTTAAAAAAAAAAAAAAGGTTCTGGGGTTTGAATCTACCTGGGGGGAGGTTAGACCTGCTAAAACTTCCCTAAGGACTCAGCACAGATTTACCTAGCAAGAGTAAATGAACTCTGGGGAAGGAGTAAACAGCATTAGTTGTCTGCTCATTATGTGTCATGTTTTGTGCTAAGAACTTGACCTACATTCTCACCTCGTCTTTACAACTGTCCTGTGGGCTGGTCAAGTGCTTTTATGTCATTTCACGAATGTGGATCAGAGAGGGGAGCAAACTGCCTAGGCCAGAGGATTATAGCTTGTAAGAGGTACACCTGAAATCTGAAATAGAACCATGTCCCTCCAATTCCCAGGGTTTGTTCATCTCAACCCCCTCTCCCCTTGTCTTTCTTGAAACTACCTCCTACCATTTGACCATGTATTGCTGAGCGGTGTGTCAGGCCAGGTGGTCTGGAACTTCAGTCCAGTGTCCCTTAAACTTTAATGGGCACTCCTTTTCTGATTCAGTAGAACTGTGGTGAAGTCCAGGAGCCTGTGATTCCAAGCTCCAGGTGGTGCCAATGATGCTGGTCCATGTATCAGCTTTGGGTAGCCGAGCCTTATGTACTGAAAGGCTTTATGATGGGCAGGTGTTTCACACATGAGTCACCAGTGTGGAGGCTGTAAATTGGTTTCTTCCCACGACTCAAAATCTTTCTGGGCAGTGTTCCATGGTATTGATGCAGATGCCTTACCTAACATAGCTCTTGATAGCTGGCTAGCAGAGAGTAATCAACTCTCACCATCCAATGGAAGGAATGGGTGGACAAGCTGAATATGCCAAGAAAAGTGAGAGTCCGAATATACTGATATATGGATTCAACATCTTGGAATTAAATATGGATTTGATTGGGGTTTGGAAAGGAGAACAGATGAAGCTGCAGGTGTGTGGAAGGATTGCACCAGAGAGAGAAAAGGAGTTGTAGGAGCGGGTGAGTAAAATACTACATATGATAAAGGGTTTAAAGGAAAACAAGAAAGACCAGTGACCATTCAAGTTAACTAAGCTCATTTTCACAGTATTTGTTGAGCACTGACTATGTGCCAGACACTGTGTTAAGATCAGAGGATGCAAAGACATGGATATGACTCTGGAGAAATAGCCTAGTGTAGAATGCAGACACATCATTTTAATATGTGATAGGAAGAATGATTACATGTGTGTAAACACACAGGCACCTAGAATCTATATAATACTGAGGTTGGAATGATTAAGTCTGTCTGGGGAATCAGGGAAGGCTTCAGAGAAGACAGGATATCTGACCAAGGTATTGAAGTTTGAATAGGAGTTTGCCAAGGGGAGTTAAGCATAGGCAGTAGCATTTACAAAGGTGCAGAGGCATCAAATCAGCCCAGTGTGTCACTCAGGAGTACTGTAGCACAAGGAAGGGTGATAACGGGAAGAGGCAGAAGAAGACTACGAGGCAATGGACCTCCAGTGGAGGGTTTGCAGTGCCCAGAAACTTGGGATTTCACTTGTGCACCTGTGAACCTCAGTATGTTTCAACCCCAGAGCACTGGAAGGATAGGCCACATTTTTGCAAGTAGCCGTGTATTTGCTTAGATAAGCCTGTGGAGGTTTAAATTCCTCATACAAACTGCCTTCCAAAAAGACTCCAATACATTCCCCCTTCAAGGAAAGAACACTGGCTGATAGGAAGCCATTGAAGGATTTTAAGAATTGTCTGGTGTGATTTGTGCTTTAAATCCCTCCAGGAGCTGTGTAAAGGGTGTGTTTGAAGGGGTCAAGATCCAAAGTGGGTAGAACAGTTAGGAGAGAGAGCAACAGTCTGATCAAGAGACAGTAAGGGCATAAATGAGACGGTTGAGCTAGAGGGTCAGTGATATATTGTGGAGATCATTCTAAGCTAAAAGCTTATGTTAGCAATAGAGGCTTGGGGCTGGGTGCAGTGGCTCACACCTGTAATCCTAGCACTTTGGGAGGCTGAGGCAGGTGGATCACGAGGTCAGGAGATCAAGACCATTCTGGCCAAGATGGTGAAACCCCATCTCTACTAAAAATACAAAAATTAGCTGGGCGTGGTGGTGCATGCCTATGCCTGTAATCCCAGCTACTCAGGAGGCTGAGGCAGGAGAATGGCTTGAACCAGGGAATCGGAGGTTGCGGTGATCCAAGATTGCACCACTGCACTCCAGCCTGGCAACAGGGCAAGACTCCATCTCAAAAAAAAAAAAAAAAAAAAAAAAAAATAGAAGCTTGGTTGAATGTAGGGGGTTGGTGGGAAAGAGCTAGGAGAGTAGGATGATTCCAAGGTTTCTGGCTTGTAGTGCAGGAGATGAGGAGTTCTTGAGTTGTAGGCTGTGTGGCTGGAAGATGAGAAGGGGGAGTTGAAAGATGGTCGTTTAGTTTCATTTTGGAAACTAAATGGCTTTGACATTCTTACGGGAAGGACATCAGGTAGAGATGTTTAAGGAGAAGTTGTAGGCACAAATCTGAAATGTGAGATAAAGTTCATGTTTAGGAAAACAGATTGTGAAGTCATCTTTAATATACTCTGGATAGAAGTAGAATGAGAGGGCAAGGCTGCAAACATTAGGAGGTAACAGTCCAAGGTAGCTTGGGAGAAGGGCTATGTCTACTTTCATCTCTTTGCACTCCAAAATCCCTACACAGTGTTTCAAACAGAGCAGACCCTCAATAATTGCATATTTTACTTGTTAGGTTGAGAAAGGAAGAAGGCCAGAAACCATGGGAAGTAATTTGATTCCATTAGAATTCCTTTGCATAATAAAATCTGATTTGTAATGGATGACAAATGAGATAATATATACCTGTTTTTCAGCATGGGTCAACAAAATACAAGTACTGATGGCTGCTGCAAGCTTTGGCCAAGCTAAAATCCCTAAGGGAAATGGGCCTTATTCCGTTGGTTGTACAGACTTAATGTTTGATCACACTAAAAAGGTAATGCTTGATTTATACAACTTATCCTGATACTCTACTATTGTCTGTCGCTATGTACCACTAGAAGGTGTTCAAATGTGACCTTGCCCTCACCTGAGAATGACTCATTTTGCAATTTGTATTGTTTCATATGAAGGCTTTTACTAGTTTAGCCATTCCCAATTCACTGCTATTGTCTAATTAATTTCCCTATAAACCCTATTTTTCACTTCATAAAATACCTGAAGCCAGGCTGCTTATATTTTCCTTTCACTGAGATAGAACATTGTTTTTCTGTTTCTCTTTCATGACTGTCTTCAATCACCACAGCAGCCTAAAAAGTTCTCTAGACCTCTTTGTGAACACAGAGGTATTTGGGTCCCCACTAATTAAATATGCAAAATAGCTGCTCGAAAATGTTTGAGACACAACTTCTCTAAAAGTGCATTAATTTTTTTCTTAACAGGGCACCTTCTTGCGTTTATATTATCCATCCCAAGATGATGATCGCCTTGACACCCTTTGGATCCCAAATAAGGAATATTTTTGGGGTCTTAGCAAATATCTTGGAAAACACTGGCTTATGGGCAACATTTTGAGTTTACTCTTTGGTAAGATTTCTGTTGGTCCTCTGTAGGCTTGCATATAGGAAAACCTTGAAAACAACAATAATTTCAAGCAGTTAAGACCAGAGTAGATTTTTCTCCACTCCCAACAGCTCCGAAAATGATAAGGAAATTATTTCTTTAAAGCCCAGGCAACTATGACAGAATCAAGGGTTCTCATTTTGTCCATTCTGAGTTGGATGAGAGTGGCCGAGAGTATCAGACTGACTCTGACATCTTTCTATGGCTGCTCTTTAGTGTTCATCTGACATACCAAGGAGAAGGCAATACCGTGGTGAGAATAGCAGGTTCTTTGGTGCGGCCACTATCCTGCATGTTCTGTGCTAAGTTAGAAAAAAAGGGAAAGAAAGTAGAAGCCACCAAACTCTCCAGATCCAAAACAAAGGAGTCAAAGCTAATGCCTTTCTTGTCATAAATGAAGAGACTCTACTCTCATTCCCATCACCTACCCCCATCACTAAGACCATCTGATGTGCATTCTTCACTTACTGTCTACATTACGCTAATGTAGACTTTTCTTTCCTTACCTGTTTGACTAGACACGACTGTTGAGCTGATGTTAACTGTGTCTTCACATTTCTCCCGCAAAACTATTTACAACTTTTGGGATTCATCTTAAACATCGGCTTCTAATTGTCTTAAAAACCACTTATAACAGACATGAAAATACCATAACTCTGCATATTTATATTGCAAAATAACTTATAAATCACTTCCATAGCAATCATCACATTCAGTCTTTGTGACCACATCTGCATTTTATAGACAAGAAAATGAGATACAAATGACTGCTGATAATAATGGTGATAATAAAAATTGAGAAGTGCAAGAAGACAGTATATCCATTTTTGAGCCCCTTACTATGTGATGGATAGGTGCTTTACATATATTACCTAATTAAATAAAATTCTCACAAAACTCCTGTGAAAGAGATATCATTTTCTCAAGTTTACCCAAGAGGAATCTGAAGCACAGAAAGTTTGAGGAACTTGCCCAAGATCCATAGCTAGGAAGTAGCAGAGCTGCATCCATGACTCAGTATGAAGTCAGTGGTTTCTCTACCTTTTGCTGCATGATTATGACCAAATCATAATGAACAGCATCTCTGTTTCTTAGATTCTAGCTCTCAGTGTAATGTATGTGAGGTTTTATGGGTAGTTTGGTTTCAGAACATTCCCTTTGAAATTTTTCCAAAACCTGGGAATGGCAATAAGTAGCAGTCTTTATGAATACACCTGTGAAAATCTCTCACCTGAAGTCCAGAGCTGTCAGTGACAACTCATCATTAATAATCCTGTGGTCTGAGGAAAGGACTTATGCCAGATGCGGTGGCTCGTGCCTGTAATCCCAGCACTTTGGGAGGCTAAGGTGGGCAGATCACCTGAGGTCCAGAGTTCGCGACCAGCCTGACCAACATGGAGAAACCCCATCTCTACTAAAAATACAAAATTAGCTGAGCTTGGTGGCTCATGCCTGCAATCTCAGCTAATCGGGAGGCTGAGGCAGGAGAATGACTTGAACCCAGGAGGCGGAGGTTGCAGTGAGCCGAGATTGTGCCATTGCACTTCAGCCTGGGCAACAAGAGGAAAACTCTGTCTCAACAAAAAAAACAAAAACTTATAGTTCGGGTCTTTATTTGGTGGGTATCTAGTAGCAGTCTTTTTAATGAATCTACTATTATTCATCCATAAAAAAGTAGATATAAATCAGATGGGTCTGCATTTTATGCTAATGAGATGTGAATTAAATTCACTGGCAACACTCAGAGAAAACACTAACTATAATCTCCCATTGTTGTGTAGGTTCAGTGACAACTCCTGCAAACTGGAATTCCCCTCTGAGGCCTGGTGAAAAATATCCACTTGTTGTTTTTTCTCATGGTCTTGGAGCATTCAGGTAATCTTTGAGAGGCTGAACACTTTTAGCTTCCAGGAATAAATGACAATTTTTTTATTCAAAAAAGAAATAGCAGATTTTGGAATGTCGTGCAGGCCCTTGTCTGGAGGAGTTGGGGTTCCTCAATAATTGACTGTGGGTCTGTTGATCAGTCCTAGCCCTGTATGGTCAAGTAGTTTTTTTCCCTACTACCAGTTCATTGAGATTAGCCTCACAGCAGAGAAGAAAGGGTGTTGCATTTTTTATAGTTATCCTTCTATATTGTAATAGTTACACTCTTAAAATTACCCTCTGTAAAGTTTAGGACTTTTGAAAAACCAATTTTAGATTAGCTGTGAAAGACATTTGTTAAGAGAAATATCTGTGAAGGCGAGAGAAGGAGCAGGAAGAGATGGGGAGAAACTTTGGACCATGACACAGGTTGGACACCTGAAAAGGTGATGGGGAAGGGAGAAGGATCGGATAAGAAGAGCTTCCGACTGCAGCATGGTTCTAAGAAATATTGAGCCAGGCCAATGGAAGGAGTGCTTGGCCAGATTTGCTTATCAAAAGTCCTGTATCTCATAGGAATGGGTTAATGTTAGTACCCATGCTGTGCCAAGTCTCTGGGAGCAGCTCACTGGATGCTTAGCTTCCACTTACTTGACCATGGTGAAGGATCCAGAGGGGCAGGAGCTGGATAGGGTCTTTAGTAAGCTATGAAGTCTGTAGCATGATAGCTGAGTGGCACATTTTCCTGACAACAACCACCCTCTTCACTTTCTTCCACCACTTTATCATCTGTTGCCCCTCTTCTACTGCAGGGGATTGTAAAACTCAGAAAATAGGAGAGATGGCTTTTAGCTGGGAACAAGTTGGGTAGCACCTGCAATAAAGAATTCTTTTCAGCACTTTAAATGTAGTTCAGCTAGCTATTTGATTTCTCCTACACTAGTGATTGGCAAATTAGAACCCAAGGGCCAAATCCAGCCCACTGCCCATTTCTATAAAGTTTTATTGGAACACAGCCACACCCATTCATTTTTGTACACTGTCTATGGTTACTTTTGTCCTACAACAGCAGAGTTCAATAGTGGTGACAAAGACTGTATGGCCCACAAAGCTGGAAATATTTACTCTCTGGCCTTCAGCAGAAGAAGTTTGCTAATCCCTGTGCCATATCATTTCCCCCTCTTGAAAAGGTCCTGTATCTTCAGCAATAAAGACATAGTTTCTAGCTACCTCCTTTTTATTCTCTGTGGACATTTCCTATTGGACGCATGGTATGAGGAAAAGGTTGTGCAAATGAAGCTGTGGAACAGGGCATAAATGCAGTGCTTAGCACATGATTTTTCAAGTGTTTCACCCAGTCCAATCATTTAATAATAGCTAACATGTATATAAGTATTTACCTGTTTCTAATATGATTATAAGTACTGAAAATGTATTAATTCAATTGATCCTCACTGATGAGGTACCATACTATTATAGCATCACCATTTTATAGATAAAGAACCAAGGCTGAGAAAATATTGTGACTTATTAAAGGTACACAGCTGACAAGTGGTAGAACCAGGGTTCAAAGACAGTGGTCAGACTGCAGGTCTCATTCTCATAACTACCATAATGTAGTGCTTTCCTATATACATTATCTTAGCAAAACCTTGCAACTACCCTAAAACAAACGCTTTACTTTTAGGCCCATTTTACAGGTGAGGACAAACATGCAGTAATTACCTAAAATCATATAGCTGGGAAGGCAGAGCCAAGATTAAAAACCCAAAACTCTCAAAGGCAATATTTATAATCACTGCACTGGGTTTTCTCAACTTCAGTAGTCTTGACATTTTGGACCAGATAATTTCTTGTTGTGAAGTGTTACCCTGTGCATTGTAGCTTGTTTGACAACATCCCTTTACCCACTAGACATCAGTAGTGTCTCGCCCACATTGATGATAATGAAAATACCTCCAGGCATTGTCAAATATCCCCTAAGGAACAAAATCACCCTCCTTTAAGAACCGTAGCTCTCCACTCCACCCCAGGGCACTACTATGGGAGGTAACGGCCTCCATGTTCCCAGTTTTATTAGTGGACTCAGCCTTGTAATCATGACTGGTAGTTGTAATGCTTCCCTCTTTTTGTTTTGAAGGACAATTTATTCTGCTATTGGCATTGACCTGGCATCTCATGGGTTTATAGTTGCTGCTGTAGAACACAGGTATGTTATCTGATGTAATTGGGCTATTTGGCCAACTACAGGGAATGACAATGCTCATAATTATGTTTCTAATTTTCATAAAAGTTTATTTAAAATGTTGATGGAACTTTCAAGTATGATAACATGATGAGCAAAAAAGGAGATTGAGTTTGTCGACTTAAAAGACTTAAAAACACCCGGCATTTCTAGAGGGTTTATTTGCCTGCCGTGTTCTATGCAAAATGTTTTTTATACACCATCTCATTCAGTCTTCATAACAATCCTATGAGATGGTTATTATTATTGTTGTTGTTTTAAGGAAGGGGAATATAGAGGTGATAAAGGGTATTTTGCCCAAAGTCACACAACTAGTAAGTGGCAGTGCCGGGATTTGATTCCTGAGAGTTAGTTTCAACATGGCTAACATTGCCTCCCAGAATTAGGAAGACAGAATGGATTGAGTTTACCTGCAACTTGACAATAGACAATAAGGTTTATTTCCTGGAACTTATTTAGGGTCTTCTTTAAGGGAAAATATAGAGTGGAAGAAGAAAAGGACGTCAAAAGATCAGAGGAAGTTGAGTCAAGGATGGAACTGAGAAACATGGGTCAGATGAGGAAAGGAAGGAGCATACATAAATAATAATTTTACTTGTATTATAGAGATAGATCTGCATCTGCAACTTACTATTTCAAGAACCAATCTGCTGCAGAAATAGGGAAAAAGTCTTGGCTCTACCTTAGAACCCTGAAAGAAGAGGAGGAGATACATATACGAAATAAGCAGGTACATTACAATGAAAGGAGAGGTGGATGGTGACCTAAAAGCATGTACAAAAGGATGACACTTGTTAATTTAATTTTAGATATGGCAAGTTATGCTCCTAACTCTCCTATTTCCCATTCTCAAAAGACCTGTCAATAGATTCCCGGAGTAGTAAAATTCCCTTAATGGAATATCTCGTTCATAGTGAAAACAAAGGCAAATACAAAAATGTGGGAGATGACAGTGACTAGTCAGAATTCCCCTGAATTAAAACTTCTAATTTTAGAATTTAAAAAGTGCTAGAAAATAAATTAATAGATTCTTCCTCACAGGCAATATAAAAGGACTACTTTTCAGAGAGGCAGTATACAATAGAATTAAGAGTATAGGCCTTAGAACCCAACTTTCTATGTTTGAATCCTGTCTCCACCACTTAATTTTGTTATAAAATGATGAATAAAAACATGGTCTATCTTACAGAGCTATTAGGGCAATTAAGTTAAGTGAAGCATATTGGCTTCCTCTTTGTAGTGGGTGTTTTACATATGTTATTACATTTGAGCCCACCCACATTTCCTTTAGGTAGGCATTATTGTACAATCAATGGAAACTCAGAGAGGTTAAGTAAGTCATCTCAAGTCACATAGTAGGTAATCAACAGAGCCAGGATTTGGACTAAGCTATACCTATGTGCAAAGCTGGGGCCTGTGTCATTATGGTAGCATGTTTCCAGTTTATAACTGACCAATGATTTTTCCCACATACAGCTTCTACACAAACTTAAAAATAAGTGTTTTAACTTTTTACTTTGTCATTTCCTTCTTCTAATAATTATATTAGGTACGGCAAAGAGCGAAAGAATGTTCCCAAGCTCTCAATCTGATTCTTGACATTGATCATGGAAAGCCAGTGAAGAATGCATTAGATTTAAAGTTTGATATGGAACAACTAAAAGTAAGCTAAAAAAAGAAGTAATTTTTCTCTTGTCCTACAGTTCTTTATTGTTTTTTGTCATCTCATTTTCTGCTATATTGCAAGGTATAACATCATAAAGGGCTGCAACCACCTCCCACCACAACACACACACACACATACACACACAAAGCGGTACAGATAAAGTATTGCAGCAATTAAGAATGCATTATCTTGGACTAGATATGAAATTGCCAAAAGTCAGTCAGTTTTGATCTACAAAAACAGCAATGTCATGTGGTTCAACTTAACTCCCGTGGAAGTGTTATTATTTCATGGACAGCTCCTGCTAGTTTTTAAGCTTGACCTTGAAAACTTGACACAAGTTTGGGAGCAGGTGGAAAAATATCAGACAGAGTGGACAGCAATGAGCAAAGACTCAAAAGTGTGTGTGGCATATAGAGTGCAGGGATTGGGGGAAATAGAGAATAAGATGATGGTCTGTTCTCCAGATACAATGAAGAAATTTGTTGTCCCTCAAGCAGCCACTCTCCTCTGTATCCTTGCCTTTGTACATGTTGTCCCCTTGGCCTGACACACTCTTCCCCTTGCCTAACTCCTACTTAATTTCAAAACTCCAGTTAAGCATCACCTCCTCTCAGAAGCTTTCTTAGACCCCAATGCCCACTTCTGGACCAGGCTCGCTGTCTGTCTTGTGTGCTCCTTTGTACCACTGTACAGTATTGCATCATGCCTCTGTGTAACTTTCTTCCCTGATGGACTGCAAGCTCACTGAAATGAGACTGCAGTGCCTGGCACAGAGTAGGTACTCAATAAATACTCATGGAAAGAAAAAAACAAATAAACATGGGGTGAGGAGAGGCAGAAGTCAGAACTGATGTTGAAATTTCCAGTGTGGGTGACTACAAAGACCATTAAGTTTACTTTCAAACCTTTACATATGTTATATATATATGTGTAAATGTGTTTTATATGGGTATGTATTTATGTATATATGTGTATGGTATGTATAAATGTATGTGTGTATATGTATATTCTATTTTATAAGAAATCAAGGTATTTAACCATCCCCATAAGATGAACAATTACATAATTGACAAAAATCATTTCTTCTAACACCATGAGATAATTATAAATTTATATCATGCTTTTTCACATAGGACTCTATCGATAGGGAAAAAATAGCAGTAATTGGACATTCTTTTGGTGGAGCAACGGTTATTCAGACTCTTAGTGAAGATCAGAGATTCAGGTAAGAAAAGAAGATAGTAAAGCAAGAGAACAGTAAATTACTGGAAGAGGGGGAGTGATAACTCATGTAAGATATAATTTTTTATTCAAATTCTTAGTGAAGAAGGGATCTCTTGGAGTTTATAAGGCTATTCTTTTGCCTCCATCAAGTACTCTATATACATTTTCCTAGGCTAAAACATCTACTTCTCCTGCTATTAAAATCTCCCCTTACTCCCATATGTTTTCCCTCATTATTCTTGTCTACCTGAGGGCTTAACACTTTTCACTTAAAAATTTATCGTTATATAATTTTTTGTGGCATAATGGTTGTGATAATAATATTGTCATCTTACAGTATTGCCAGACTTCTCCAGTTGGCAGGACATTTTTTAATTAGGCTTTTCCCCCTTCCACCTTTAAGATGGAGCTGGATCTAAAATTATGATTATTTGGGTAGGAGTGGGGACCAGACCCCAGTTTTCTAGCTTGCAGGAACATTTTCTTTCTTAAACTACTTCATTCCAGACTGATGAGATCATATAGGGCCAACTGTACAGACAGTGGGCAGGATCATTTGTGAAACTTCACCTCAAATTTCTTAGAAGTTCATTTCAGTGTAAGAGAATTCTCTTCTTTCATCCATTTAGCAAAAGGTCAGGAAACATAGGATAAACTTATTTTTAAAAAGGAAGTGAGTTCCATTTTCAAATGATATGCTCCATGTGTTTTTCTTCAACCCTCTGACAGTTTTCCAGCTGAAGCGCCTCTAAATATAAAGTAATGGGCCCAGTTGCTACTCTGAAAAAGCTATAATAAATACACTACAAGGTACATAAAAGCTCCGAAAACAAAGGTGCATTTATTATACTTTTTCAGATACTCCACAGTGTTGAAGAAACTATTATGTATTTTAAAATTTATTTTGAATAAAAATTGTTAAGGATATATCACTCAAATGGTTGCAATTCCTAAAAGGCATATAAAGAAAATGATTATACATAATTCCAGGTCTGATACTTTACAAAGCTAATCATATCCCTTTCCCACATTGAAGCATAATACCTCTTTATTCCAATGAGATAACCCATAATAAACTGGTATGGTGCATGTCCACCAATCCTAGCATTATTAGGATGTCCTCAATGTTGGCTAATATGTAACCAGTTTAATTTCATCATTGTCAACAAATATCTACAGATGTGGTATTGCCCTTGATGCATGGATGCTTCCACTGGGTGATGAAGTATATACCAGAATTCCTCAGCCCCTCTTTTTTATCAACTCTGAATATTTCCAATATCCTGCTAATATCATAAAAATGAAAAAATGTTACTCACCTGATAAAGAAAGAAAGATGATTACAATCAGGTAAGTATTAGTGACTTATTTCATTATCAGAAACAAACTTGAAGCTTGGGTAAATAACAATAGATATCATTTGGTAACCATTACAGAATCGCTGAATTGGTTGTTTAGACTTTCAATAAGGAGAGAATTAGATAATCTCAGTTTCTAAGAACATTTAGTCTTACTCTTTTTAAAATGGGAATGTTAATGTATATAGTATATATACTGGTTATATTAGTCTGTTCTTGTATTACTATATAGAAATACCTGAGACTGGGTAATTTATAAAGAAAAGAGATTTAATTGGCTCACAGTTCCGCAGCCTGTGCAGGAAACATGATGCTGGCATCTGCTTGGCTTCTGGGGAGGCCTCAGGAAACTTACGATTATGGTGGAAGGCAATGGGGGCATGAGCACTTCACATAGCCAGAGCAGGAGGAGGAGAGGGATGGGTAATGGTACTACACACTTTTAAATAACCAGGTCTCACAAGAACTCACTGTCACAATGACAGCACCAAGGGTGATGGTATGAAACCATGAGAAACTGCTCCCATGATCCAGTCACCTCCCACCAGTCCCTACCTCTGACACTGGGGATTCTAATTTGACATATGATTTGGTGGGAACACAGATCCAAACTATATCACTGGTAATTAAAATTTTAAAATTAGCATTATACTATATACTACTTTAATCTAAACATCAGAACATGCCTACAGATTTTTGGGGGTAGAGCTAGGGGGAAGTATTTCATCATTAGGCTGGGCTAGGAACTCTTTAAAGAAAAAGTCAGATTATCTATTGAGACCTGCAATATACTTACCTGTTGAGAAAAATATGAGTTTATAAATTCCCCAAAGCTATAATGGGGTACCATCAAGTGTTTGCAATTCTTGTATTCTGGAGGTGAAAAAGAACTCCTGATAAGGTTTTGAACTCTCAATGAGATACTACAAAGCAAAGATGGACCTGAACTCACCCCTTTGCTATCTGAAATCTGGTTTATTTAGGAGAAGAGAAGAGGCAGGAATGAAACATACAGAGTATAGGCAATAACCACTATGGGCTCGGAGAATAGAGGGGTCTCTTCCAACGGAAAAGGATTCATAGATGACATAAAATTGGATTTTGTTTAGATCAAGAGAGTTTAGATAGTAGGAAGGGTTTAGGTATTTCAGGCAAGGACTTCATTTAGCTTATGTGTCTGTGCAAGACTCTCTAATTCTAAAACAGAAATAATACAGAACACCTAACCCTCCCTCAACCCTACTTCCTTGCTAGGCTCTCACCTTTTCTTTCTTCCCTTCTCTGCTAGAAACTGTCAAAGAATAACAAATATTAGTTATCGCATGTGCTTACTTCTACTCACTCTTTTGAGTCTTATGGTATAGCTTCCTGAGCCCCCACCAGCATGTCAAAACAAAGACACTAAAGGCCTGCTGCATGCCACACCAGTAGCCTCTTCAGAGTCTCAACCTTGCTCTCTGCATCTGTTCAACATTGCTGACCACACCTCTTCCTGCTCCCTTGGCTACTATGACCCTCCTCTTTACTGCATCTCCTGTCATTAATACTGCGCCTTCCATTTCTCCTCCTCCAGCCAGTTCTCCACAGTCAGAGCATCCAAGCTTCTGCTCGCAATTCTCTTGTAATCTTGCCGTTTATCTTTTTTGTGTTTCTGACATTCAAGTTTCCTACTACAATGTGGGGAAGAGTGAGAGGGAGTTAAGTGGCCCTGTTTTGAGCTTAGAAAACTAAAAGAATGATAGTTTGCTTATAAGAACCAGCAGAGTCAAAAGGCAGAGTAGCTTTGGGCGGGGCTGGGAAGATGTCTTTTAACTTCACAATTTCTTAGCTTGAGAACTGGGGAATCTGTTTATAGATGTCTGGCCACAAACTGGATAATTACATAATTTACATGATAACATAGATGAAACATTTGAAGTAGAAGAGATTGCAAAGTGAGAAAAGAATTGGTGTGGCAATAGAATCGTAAGGAATGCCTACTTTCAGCCAACGGGAAATGGATGAAGAGCCAGTGAAGAACATAGAGTGGTTAGTGTCAGAAGGGAAGGTGCAACGTTAAGGAAGCGAAAAGAAAAAAGGTGCAAGAAAGCCATCAAATGTCAAATGTCCCAGTGGTGGTAGAAAACAAGGACTAAAAAAAGGCCATTCTATTTGACATTAGGCTACTGATGAATGTAGAGAGCAGTGCAAATGATATTTATAAAGTGCTTACAGTTTAAAACTGGGAAAGGTGTTGTTTGAAATCTATTTCCTCTAAGGCTTAAATCTAAAGTGATTTAAATTTAAAGAGACTAGCATCAAATACATACCACGTTCAGTGGTGAGGGCAGGTGGCAGGCTCTGGCTGTGAGTTCAGGGACCCTCAACACACAAATTGGATGTATTCCAATTCACTAAAAAGCAAGACTCATTTCTTCTAAAATCAAGATACCAAGCAAGACCAAGATTCTTTGTTTTTCTAGAGGGAAGATGAATATACTCTGGGATCCCTAAACAGCCTGTGACCCTTGAAATACATCTAAGTAGATCAAATTACAAGTTTTATTTCTTCCTTGGTTTTCAGTAAACAGACCAACAAGACCCGTATCTTTCTTACACCCTAACTAAAAAAATAATAATTTTATCAACCAATGTGACTTTTAAATGTCTTGTTTTTTTTTTAGGGGTTCAGTCCATCAGAATTTTGCTGACTTCACTTTTGCAACTGGCAAAATAATTGGACGCATGCTCAAATTAAAGGGAGATATAGATTCAGATGTAGCAATTGATCTTAGCAACAAAGCTTCATTAGCATTCTTACAAAAGCATTTAGGTAAGAAACTAATATTTTTTCATGAAATAAACCAGATGAATCTCAGGACAAACCTATCTATCTTAATACAGCTTTAGTACCATTTAAACTATTTCCAGTTGGTTTACAATAGAACAAAGCAGTAAATCAATTTGAAAACAGAAATTTGAGAGTGAATTTTGCTGCTTTACATCATATATATCATAGAAAGCAAACCCAAATGCTAAAGTTAATAGTCTTTGTATGATGCCTAGAGTGGACTTCCATGTTGAGGACACTGACAGCAGGTTGCCTCACTCCTATCCCGTTTGCATTCAGCTGCTAAAGCAGCCATGGGGCAGCTGAAACAGAGCATTGTCTCTACCATCCTAATGCAACTTGGGTAATTTGTAAATCTATATTGCCACCTAGGGGCACCAAACTGTTTAATGCTCTCAAAAGTTTAATATGTTCATTAACACTTTATATTTTACAGGACTTCATAAAGATTTTGATCAGTGGGACTGCTTGATTGAAGGAGATGATGAGAATCTTATCCCGGGGACCAACATTAATACAACCAATCAACAAATCATGTTACAGAATTCTTCAGGAACAGAGAATTAGAATTAGGATTAAAACAGTTTTAAAAGTCTTGCTTCAAAACTGCCTAAAATTGTGTGTGTGTGTGTGTGTGTGTGTGTGTGTGAGAGAGCGAGAGAGAGAGATTTTTAATGTATTTTCTCAAATGACTCATATTTTAAAATATAGGCTATACTGTAATCGTGATTGAAGCTTGAACTAAGAATTTTTTCCCTTTAGATGTAAAGAAAGAATACAGCATACAATATTCATATCAGCCTAAATTTTAATTTTACAAAGATGTTTCCTTTTTAGTGTCGAAGTTAAAACATGCTTTTACATTACTTTGACGGACAAGCAGATTAAAACAGGCAAAATGCCAGTGAAGACCTGTTGCAATGATACAAGACCCTCTAAACATACAGTAAAAACAGAATTTCTTGCTTTTTATTATCTACTATGGGTGGTAGAGTTTAATTTTAGCAACACGATATTCTAGGTAGAATTTGGCCGCACTTCTCTTTGACTTTTGGTCATGATAAGAAAAATTAGAACAAGCAAAAACCCATTGTTGTAGCACAGGATTGGTGGTACTACACAAATCCAAATGATGATTAAATGAGGAGTGGAGAAGGGTTAAGAATATTAGAGATGAGGCAAAGGCAGTGGATTAGAGAAAATTGGTAATTTTGGGCATTTTCTTTAATTCTTTAAGGCATTCTACTTACTAAAGAAAGGTTCCATAGGTATTACAGCATATAGCAGGGATTCCAGTTACTCACACAAAGGCTGTGAAGGATAATAAAACATTCAGAATTACATTTAGCTTCTTCATATTCCAATTTTATGTTTTCAATTCTATATGTAGTAGTAAAACAGAGTAACACGATTAAATGGAGGTAAAAATATAGCTTAATTTATACACTTATAAATATGGGAATCATGGAAAAATGATTTTATTTCCCAAGGGATATAAAAATTTTTACCACTCATTTGGTACCCTAGTCCTATCTTAGTGGTGTCAGGTGCAAAGTCACTAATTCTGAGAAATTTTACCTCTGTAGCCATTCAGATTAAATTTTTTAAAATAGGGAGTTAAACTCAGCTTGAAACTGAAGGCTTTCTATAATCTGACCCTAATACATCTTCTCTGAGCTTTGCTCCTGACAATTCACATTATATTGTCTATGTGAGTAAGCCAAACTTGTCTATTCATTATTCCAGGAATAAGTAATATACTCATCTACCTCAATTACTTTTAATGCAAACCTCTCTCCCTTCTACTTACTGAAATTATACCTGGTTTTTAAGGTTCATAATTCTATTTCCATTAGGCTTCAGAGTCTGATAATGCTTCACAGAGATACAACTTTACCCCAGTCTCATTTAGCAAACATTTTTTCCCCATTCATTTTAGAAATAAACATTCCAACTGTATGGATGTGCCATTCAACACTTTCTTTTTTTTTTTCTTACAATCTCTTTTGTTGGTGGTGCATGCTGATGCTGAAAGGAGAAAATAACTATTGAAAATATCTAATAAGTTAAGGATAAAAAGAAATAACCTAATATAGTGCACACTGAGTATTTTTCAGGGAAAAGAAACATTTACCAAATGCCTAAACCTTTTCAGGGACTTTATATCAATGATTTCTAATGTTAAAAAACACTGCAAGAAAGGTTTTATCATCACCACTTTACAGATGGAGATCAATCTCAAAATACTACATAATTTGCCCATGTCACATATCTGTTAAGCAGCATACAGCTAAGATCTGTTTCCAAAAGCTAACATCTATACTTTGCAAAATCATGTTTAAAAAGTCATGGGCTTTAAAGTTAGGTAGGTCTGGGCTTGATCAAGCCTCTGAGACTCATTAGCTATCTGACCTTAGACAAGTTATTTAACCTTTCTATGACGCTTCAATTTTCTCACCTATAAAATATGGATAATATTGATACGCACTTCAAAGTTGATGATTAAAGTGAAAAAATGCATTTAAAGTACAAGCTAAGTGACTAATACATAAGAACTAACATTTAATATTACTGTGCTTTCTCCAATCCTCCATTATAGAGGAGAGATGGAACCAAGTATATTTAATAGTTCTATTTCCTTTTTAATAAAATGAGACCATCATATTAAGGATAGACTTTATTTAAGGATAAACTTTATTCAAATCTTGTATTAGAATACTTCCAAATTCAAACAGAATGTTAGTCAAATGTTTAGACAAACAGGCAAAGATTCAAAATCAAGACAAAAATTCTGAAGGAGATCCTGCTAAAAAGCTATCCTAAGTAGAATCAAATAATGTACTTGTCATGAGCCTTTATTTTTCTATTTTAATGTAAACACTGTATTTGAAAGGTACCAAAATAGTTTTTTGAAATGTAATGTGTTAGTGAACTGTTTAGCAAAATAAATCCTTCCAACTAATTAGAAACATAAGACAATAAAGAAGAAAGATCACAGATCCGTATTACAACAGTATCACTATAAATACACTCCACTGTCAACCTGAGACCTATTTTGTTTTCCACCTATATAAAAGTTTTTGAAAATGACAACTTCTTGTGGTTACATGTTTTCAATTTTCTCAAATATTCTGTTGGTCTGGGTAAGATGCCACTTGTTCGAGGGCAGCTTCTGACTGATTGGCCACAGCTATAGATCCACAATTAAATCTCCATCATCTCCAAACCCCTTTTCTGAAACAAAAAGAGAAAAACTTCAAACTGAGAAAGAAACATACAAACAAAAAAATTTATTTCCACGGGTGTTACCGTGACAAATGTAATGTTCTCTAAAAGGGAGAGGGGACAGATGAGTAGTCTAGTTACTACAGGGCATTATTTCCATAGAAATAATGTTTTATTTTATTATTAATATTTTGGTTCTCACACTGTACCATCAAATCAAGTTTCTCTAAAAAATTATGAAATTGGCATATTTTATATTTTGCTAGAATGGTATGAACAAGGCTGATAATCAATTAGTTCTTTGTCCTTTTTGATTTGTATATATTTTTCACATGATATTAAAGCTATCATGAGCTGATTTTATTCTCAACGTGCCTCAATTCTAAGAACACTGCATTATTTATGAACAAGAATGTGCAATACCAAGAACCAACCAATAATTTGAATCTTATATAAACTAAAGATTCAAAAATTCCAAGAGATTATTTAACAAAGATCATTTGAACATATGAGTTAATTAACAGATAAAATTCTTTAAAATGTGAATTTATCACATTCATAATTTAACTTTCAAGATTAATTCAGTTAACACATTTCCTATATTTCAAGAAATCCTCATTTTGGTTATTTATTCCCATAAGTATATTTAAATATTTTTTTAACCTAAAGTAGTTTTTCTTCCCTGCTACCTATGTCCAGAGAAATTGATAAACCATTTTTGTTTGAGGGATTCAGCATAACAGTATTTTTAAGAGACTGTAATTCTGGGTGATAAAAGTATTTTGTTTTAAAAACACAAGTTACCTTTAAATGTGGTATCACCTGATGACCTGAAGTAAAGATCTTTCCTTACTCTTTGGGATACAGCCTAACAAAAGGAACCTTTGAATTGCTATTGATTCTTTATCATGAGTACAAAATAATTCAAATCAGAAATGGAACCACAGATAAGCCAGAAAAGATGTAAACAACGAAATGTATTTTTATCAAAATTATGACAATCTGATTTTATAATGAGGATCACGTGAAGTACATTTTCTATTCTTCAAATACTCATTTCTCTAGAACATACCCCTGGAGCACTCTACATGGGGCGTAAAGTACCCTTTTCCAATGTTTAGCTCCCAAACCCCCAGCAACTCTGGTAATTGGTGAAGGAGGGAGGCATATCATTGTTCAAGGGGCTGTTATTAAAATACAGTATCCATGTAGAGCCACAGATGCTTTATTAAAGACAATGAAAAGGGAAATATTTCTCCTATATTCCTTTTAACAACCAACAGCAACATGTGCATGCATTATGTGATACAGAAACTAATTAACAAGATACTCTTATGGTAAAATAAAATAACTCAGATAAGAAACCATTTTTTTTAAAAAGTAATTAGATTCCTAGATCATAGTGACTTGAGATATCATAAAAAAGTCATGCACAGTACAATATTCACTTTGTAAGGAAAGCTAGCTCATTTGTAGACAGGTATCCAGATTTAAGAGCTTCCTCAAATTTGAGGGAAGGATATTTAAATGTCATTAGTAACCAAATAAAAAATTTTAGAGTCTTACTCATAAGTAATTTCTATATGTCTGCTAACTGGCTTAGTCAAAGCCAGAGGTAGTTATCTATTTACTTATCTAGATACATAATTTTATGTTTACTTTAAATAGTCCTAAATAGTTCTTTTCTATGTGGCAGGGATAGAGAACTTTATCCAAACTGAATCTTGTATGTACATATGTATGCATTTGGCTCTGGATTCTTCATAATTAATGGATGGAGACAACCCGAATGTAAAAGTTTTAGTAAATACTGAGGCAAAAAGTGTAGTAGGCTGTTATTTCTGACCTAAGCAAAAAAGTAATTAACATAATGTAAAGAGAGATGTTCAATGATTTTTAAGAGTAAAAATTTCAAATGACCTAAATATCCAACACTATGGGAAATATTTACTACATCATGGCTCACTAGTGTCATGCAGCATTATTCAGCTATTAAATATTGTCTATGGCCTTCTGAGTGCAGCCAAGATGGAATAAGCTGACTATAACCTCTCTATCACTGATTACAACGAAAAATTCTAGACAGAATATAAAAAGCAACTACTCAAAGATTCAAAAGTGAACAGGAATACGTAGATTAAGAATTAAAGTAAAAACGTGAATAATGACTCACAACAGGAGTGAGTTTCACAGGCCTTTTCTTTTTTTTACTTCTTTGTCTCCTGATTTTGATCTGAGGGTGGGCCAAATCAAAACTGCCCGGCTAGGGTAGACAGCAAAATTCTAGAGAAATTTCTTATTTATAGTCAGTGGACTAGGGATAAAGGAACCCTGAATGCTAGAGAGTAAGAAATAGGTAGGAAATCTCTTTGCTGTATTGTGGTGTTATGTTTTTTTTTTTCTGTTTTTCTTCTGGCCCTGCCCTGAGGGTGGCTAGCCCCAGTTACTGCCTGGTGACAGCTATGGCAACATAGGCACCTACAAATGTGAGAGATGACCCATCTCTCCAGCCAGTGGAACCAGGAAAAGAACTTTCTGTCGTCTGAAGAGTAGTAATAGGAGATCGTTTTTGTTATCTCTTTATCTGCTTCTTATGTGCAATCAAACAGAACTGTGTGGTGGAACAGAGGTTGAGAGAAAAATACTGTCTGGCTAGGGGACCAGAAAAAGGGGCCATTGGAGGCTGGATAAAACAAGATCCTGGGAGCCAGAAAATGTGGAGAACATCTCAGAGAGGAAAAGAGTTGAAAATATTTAACTCCTAATGCTACATGTGAACTGTAAGTCTCAGGATTGCCCCTGAGCTATGCACATGCAGAACAGAGCCAAACAAGCACAGTGAAGTCTCTGACACCTAATTATTATATAAACCACTGACCAAAGTCCCTGACTACCCTGGGTGGCTTATGTACCAGGAGGATCTGAACAGCAAAGGCATTGAAAACTAAACCAACAGGAGAATCACCAACTATAGAAGGAGAAACAGAACATGTGGTATGAATTGAAACCAGCCGATCATCTGCTATAAGAAAAACTTAAACATCCTCCAGATTTTAACAGGACCCAAAGTCTTAAAACATAATATGCAAAATGTTCAGGATATAATCCAAAATTACTCAACATACAAAGAACCAAGGAAAGCTGACCATTTCTCTAGGGGAAAGAAAATCAACAGCTACAAACCCCAAGAGAACCAGATATTAAAACTATCAGGCAAAGATTATGAAGTGAGAAGTTCAAGAAGTTCAACCAACCCCAAACAGGATAAACTCAAATGCCCAGACACATCATAATGTCACAGCAAATTGCCCACCATAGAGCCTTAAATGAAGAAAATCAGAATATAAAACTATACATAGGATGAAATCAATTGTGTCTAAACTATGTAGATGCAATACTTACATTACATATAAACAGAGAAACTATAAAAGAAAACCAAACTGGTCTCTGGATGGGTATATTACAGGTGATTGTTACTTTCTCATTTTTAATATTGCCGTATTTCCCAGGTTTTCTGCATTTAATATATATTTTATGAAAGTCATGAACACCAAAACATTTTCTAATCAAGGAGTAAAACATTAATAACTAGTTTTCTCAGAAGAATACTTGGCATAAGGACCAAAATCATCCATTTTGTTATTGCTGCTTTTAACTATTGTCACAGGGTTTTTCTCCCATTTTTCCAAACACAAGGGCTTTGGAAATAGTTTGTTAAATCACCTTTCAAAATGAAGAACAATGCTCTCACTAATTACTACTTATAGAATTCCATACCTCAGGTGGATGCTTATCCGATTTGGGTATGCCATTCCAGACATTCTCAGGGTTCACTATCTCCTCCAAACCATTTGAAAGGTTCAAAACCTACAGGAAAAAACAAGTTTTTTTTTTTTTTAAGTGTCCAATTCAAAAAAATAACTGATTTATGTACCAGAGCAGTTATTTAAAAAATGAAATACTATCATTATTATTATTATTTTGAGATAGGGTCTTGCTCCATCGCCCAGGCTGGAGGGCAGTGGCAGGATCACAGCTCACTGTGACTTCGACCTCCTGGGCTCAGGCAATCTGCCCACCTCAGCCTCCTGAATAACTGGGACTACAGGCGCACACCACCATGTCCAGCTAATTTTTTGTATTTTGGGTAGAGACAGGGTTTCACTATGCTGCCCAGTCTGGTCTCAAACTCCTTGGCTCAAGCAATCCACCTGCTTTGGCCTCCCAAAATGCTGGGATTACAGGCATGAGCCACCGCACCTGGCCCTAAAATGAAATACTTTCAAAAACGATGAAAATGAATTTATTGAACTTCAACCTTATGTTTCAAACTCCATGCTACTTCAGTTTCCCAAACATATACAGAGTATCTATGACTGGTGATCAAAGATGGATAAAATTTCAACATCAAATAGTTCAAAATCTAGCGGAGGAAAGACCTCTAAGCAGATAATTACAATACACTATAGAAGTACAGACTTCTGTAGTAAGGGGTATAGGAATGTAATACAGAAATAAGGCCTTTTTGGGAGGGGGGGAAGGTTGAGGACAAGGATAAATTTAGAAAACAACATCAGTGAATGCTCCCTGGTAGGGGCAATGGGTAAGTAAATTGGAATTAATCAGTTTGGTAACAGGATGGAATATAGGTAAAATAGAACTGAATTATTAAATATATCAAAACAGCAAGCAGATTGTATATATGTAAGAGAAGCCAAGAAGTTTGATGTCCATCTAATATAAAGTACAAAATATAAAGAATTAGGGCCAAAGAGAGTACATAACACTTAACCCTAAAGGATTTCCTATGCCATGTTAATGAGCTTGACTTTTATGTTCCAGGTCAGGGGCTCTCCAATTTTAATGGAATATGAATGCACATTCTGGAATCCTAACCCCAGAAATTCTGAATTAGCAGGCCAGGCCAAGGCCTAGGAATCTATAATACAACTAAAAAATACAGCAGGTAATTCTCAAACAGGTGGTTTTCAAATCACGGGAGAAACACAATCAACTGGAAGTCCCTAATAAGTTTTACACAATAATGATGTAAACAAATTTGCATTTTACAAACTTCACCCTGACATCGTGGACCATCAATTTAAAGAAGACTAGAAGCAGCAAACAAAATAGAAGGTTATTAGAGGAATGTAGTTGTGAAATGACTCAACTAAGGTAGTGGCATTAGATATAAAAAATTCCAGAGATAAGATGTGTAAAGTGTGGAACTAGGTGACTAACAGAATTTAGAAAGAGTGAGAGAGAGAGAGGATACAGCCTAGGATGATTTCTTGCTATGACTCTTATATATGGAGATTTTAAATATTTGTGCATTACATCAAATTATCAGGGGGAACAAACAGGTAAACATTTGTTCAACTGCATTCTCTAGTCTGACAGAGTCTGGTAAAATTTCCTTAATTGTCTGCAAAAACATTTGGAGATAAAGGACTTAAACGTCACTTACCCTTGTTCCTTCTTCAGCTGTTTCTAAAATCTCACATTTAGACCATGTGTTTCTTAGACTTGACCACACAACACATTTAGATCCAACAGTAAAGGCTTTCAGAGTGTAGGTGTTTTGTGGTTGAGCTGCCAAATTGAATTAAGACTCAATGCATATCTCTTAATTCCTTAATGTAACATATGCAAGCAAAGCATTTTCCTAATCTGCATTATTTCTATATCATCAATATCATGTAATTAGTACATTGGTATGACTGTCTCCCTCAATTTTGTTTAAAATTCTTCTAGCACCCCTTCCCCATATAATCTCTAACTGCTTTTCTAAACCAACAAACCAAACAAAAAATCACCATCATAAGGATGTGAATCTGATTTCTAACACTGAAAATTGCTAATAAAATATGGTACTATTAAGACAAGTGTCTTGTACACTTACAACAGCCATTTCTATAACAAAGCAGCATGTTACAAATGAGCAGACATTCTTATCACAGAGTTAATACTTACTATTATTAAATGTGACAATGAGGAATAAATATCTAATGCAAGGGAAATACTTAAATAACTTATGTGTACCCACAGGATGGCATACCATGCAATTAAAATATTTTGAAAGCATTTTTAAGGGACTAAAATGCAGGATTCAATACTGTATGATAGTATGATCTAAACTGCTTTTAAAACTATGTAGTAGACACACACACAGACGGTAAAAGGCAACAAAAAGAAAATACATCATGGTGTTAACATTGATAACTTCTTGTTGATTTTCATTCTATTTCATTATTTTCCTTATTTTTACAATGGTTCAAATTTAATAATACAAAAATTGACATTTAAAAAGTATAGCATTGATTATAAAAAGCTAAAAGTTACTCATTTAAAAATTTTTAAGTAGCAAAGAAAACAGCAGTAAAAATAATTTATAAAAAAGTTAATATAATAAATGTTCTCCAAGATTTACTCATGACAAAGTTTTTAATATAGGCTACCTACATCTATTTTTTTTTTGTTTAAGGGTTTCTAATGAATTGCAAGATCAATGCATGATACAGTTAAGTCTAAAATACCTTGTTAAAATAATCCTTACTGTAAATTTATGCCTACCATAGTACTTGGCAAGGGAATACCATGTTTTATAAAACTTACCAACACTTGCCCTCTTGATTATAAATGTGATTACATTTTAAATGTGATTACCTTTTGGAGACTCATAGATTTTAAGCATTCAATTTTTAAACACAAAACTAATATTTCAGCATTTCTTCCAGCATATAAAATTTTGCACTGATTTCACAATATATTTTCCCCAAGTTTAAAATACCCTTCATAAAATCCAATCTGATTCACTTCCCAGGTTTTTAATCTTTTTTACAAAAAATTATTTTTTAGAAATCCATGTAAGGATTATTCTCTTTTCTTTAAAACAAACAACAACTTTGGAAAGTCACTATGTTAAACTTAAAAGTAAAAGGACACTTTGGGAGGCTGAGGCAGGAGGATTGCTTGAGCCCAGGAGTTTGAGACCAGCCTGGATAACACGACGAAACCGTCTCTACAAAAAATACAAAAATTAGCTGGGCGTGGTGACACATGCCTGTAGTCCCAGCTACTCAGGAGGCTGGGCTGGGGTGGGAAGATCACTTGAGTCCGGGAGGCAGAAGCTGCTGTGAGCCAAGATCACACCACTGCACTTCAGCCTAGATGACAGAGCAAGACCTCTCCTCAAACAAATAAACAAACAAACAAAATAAGAAAAGTAAATGGGAAAAAAATTCACATACCTGAGACATGATCTGGTAAACCATTATTGTGCTTGCTTCCATCACTGCTTTCTTCCTCAGAGAACAAAGGCATCAATGCTGAAATGTCATCCCTGTTTTTATACTCTATAAATTCTTCTTCATATATATTCATTTCAATCTGTGTTTTAGGATCACAATCTGCTCCATGTAGATGCAATGACATCCTGTGCTGGTCATCAAAAGATTCTACACAACTTGCCTTTCTCACGTCCTCAGTACACATGCACTCTTGTGCTTTCTGACTAACTCCTAAAGACAAAGGATCCATCTTGTCATCTAAAGGCAGCTGGGCTGTAGGTAGCTCTAGTTCTGGTTGTTTCTCAGCTTCACAGGTGAGAGGAAGCTGTCCTGTAAATAGCTCCAGGGCGCCTTTTGTGACACACTCTTGGGAGAGTGGCATACTTGGTGGCACCAGGCTTAGCTCCTCTTTTTCTTCATCCACCACCAGAGAATTCTGTAACTCAATGGATTCCAGCTCTAAGAATTCTTTTGATTCATCATCAGGAGAAAGTGGCACCTCAAGTGAATTCAGTTCTAGTATCTCCTTTGTTTCATTACCATGTGGTAGTAATGTGTTAAATCCTGTAATTAGGTATTTATCATCAAACTCTGCTTTGTCAACCAGATGACACTCTACTTCACCTTCCAGTTCCTCAGTATCAATTTTATCTTTGCAGGGGTTTTCAAAACCTTCACAAATGTTATCAGTTTTAGGGTCACGGAAGTTACTTGGTTTGGTTCCGATATTGTTTACATCTTTTTCAGTTCTTTCAGCAAGCTCATCTGTCTGTTCCATATACATTTTATTGTGGACAGCTTTATTACTTAATTTCTTAAGTCCTACATCAAGATTGCAGGACCCAAGAGCCTGCTTTATCTCCGAGTCTGTATTTTCATAGGGAAGAGCACTTTTAGTAATACCAATCTTAGAGTATTTCTCCATTTTCTCATTAATACTTTTACCTTTGCTTTTCAAGTCGACAATTGCTAAAGGGATATCACAAACATCCCTTCTGATTTCTAATATCGTTATTTCCAACACATCTTCTGTTACTATTTCATAGAAATAGTCGTTTCCCTCTTGAGAACATACTCCTTCTGAAATGTTAAATCCCGAGAGGCAACATGGAAAGGCTTGCATGGGAACCGACAAAAGTTCAGAAGGAATGGCCCAGAGTGCTTTTGGGTCCACACAGTCTTCAACGTTTCCAAAGTCCACAAGTCTGACAGATACAAGATAATCTTCACAAATATTAGTGATAAGTGCTCTATAATAATGTCCATCTTCTCTGTATCTTATTATACAAGGATCTCCAATATAAGGACATGGGATACAATTTCTCCTGTTTACTACCTGTTCTCCAGCAGTCTGTACTTCTACTTCTAAATACTGAAGTTTCTCTGTATCAGCAAACTGACACCAAAAGTACTCAGGTCCATCTATCACAGTGGCATAAGCTCTTACCATTTTTTTTTCCGGATTATACCAGTTAAGAAATACTGAAGTGTCAACATCTGATTTGTTAACAGAGTTTGAACCGGCACCTTTAATTACTTGGGTAGAAAGTTCTATTTGAGATTTTTCACTGACAGTATACCTGTTAATCATATCATCTGCTATGATCCCATGTTCATCAGCAAGAATAACTTCCCATCTGTCTCGAAATTTAACAAATTCACATCTTATTGCAGTCTCGCTGGTCCGTTGGGAAAAGTAATGCATCATTTTCTTAGAGATTTTATTGTCAGGAACCCCAAATCCCTGCAAGGAGCAATGAATGCACAATCCTGGCAATACTGCATTAACAAGGTCAAGCCTACCTATTTTGTTAGTATGAACCACAGAAACATTGCCATAATCTATAAACTGCACAGAGAGAAGGTCATTGGGTTGTTGCTCCTTGACCACAGCACGATACCATAAATTGTCTTCTGGGAAAACAGCACATATCATATCTCCTCTTTGCAAAGGTGGACCTGCATAATATTCGGGCCCTGTTTTAACACTGTTTAATCTCTCTGAAAGACGACTAATTTCAGATTCATCTTCTATTAGTTGAACATAAAAATCTGAAAGGTCATTTATATGAGAAACATATACAGTTGTTTTAAATCCAGGCATTATAGTCTTCTGTGGGAACTCACAAAATTTCAGAGGCAAATCTTTGTCACATGAATCTCCTATTTTTCTCTCTGAAAGAGTGGCTTCTACTCTTGCTGTTTTCAAGAGTGTCTCAGCACAAATTTCTTCTTTCTTTTCTGTTGTTAATGGAAACACTTGACTATTTTTATTTCCCACAGAGTCTTGATATTGAGTGACTAAGTTTGTTTTTGTTAAGCTTTGTAAAAGTCTGAGTTCCTTGTATGATGAGTTGATCTTAGGTTTATATGACTGTTCCGAAATTTCTTTATTATGTAACTTGTTCCCTACTGATTTACTTAAATACTCTGTACATGGCAACTTCATATTCTCATTTTTTTCTGCAAGATAATTTTCAGTTGCAGAAGGGAGCACTTCACTTTCTTTTTTTCTTATTCTATCTTTGTAACTAAGTAGCCACAACTTCTTATTAATACTAGCACTAACTTGAATATTATCACCATATAGTTCTATAATCAGTGTTCCATCTGGATCTTTTGCTACAACTAAAGCCTTCAATGACTTATTTAAAATAGTCTCCTGAAACCACACCACCACTTCTTCTGGTATATGATCAGGAATATCAGATAATGAACATTTGACAGCTTGCATGGGCAAAAGTAAGACATCATATGCATCACTAGGTATTGGAAGCAGATCATCACTTGTTACTACATAAATATTCCCAAAATCAACAAAGAAGACTTTCTTTGGCTCTTTTTCTATTACTATGCCCCTATACCAGTTTCCATCAGTAAACTTGGCAAGGCACAAGGTTCCAGGGTTCAAGGGAGATGTTTTTAAATTCAGCAAAACTTTACTTAATTGTGTAATACTACATGACAACTGTTCTAAAATACTTGCATTTCTTGACAGCTGGCAATAAAATGTCCAAGGGTCATCAATATGCGTTATATACACTAATTCTTCACTTCCAATTTTCATATCATGAGTAGAATAGAAGTAGGAATGTAGCTGAACAGAGGACTCCAAAGGCTTCTGAAGTTTTACTGGTCTCGCAAGTCTCTTTTCTACCAAGAAATGGCATGCGCTCTGAAAGGGTGTTAGCAAATCTACAATGTTAAACAGTTCTTCATTATTAATTGAAGCCAGAGCAAACACTGTACATTTTAATTCTAGATTTTTTTGCCATGCATTATCTACAAATTCATTGAAAGCCTGTATCGCCTTTACATCCCAAACAAAGGGATTTTGACCATTTGGTTGAATTAAATTATAAAGACTGCACCTAAAAGCCTGAGCCTTAACCTTGAGAAATTCTTCACCAATTGAATAAATATTCTTCACAGATACCATTTCTCTGTCTCCATAATCTACAAATATTACATTGACATGCTCCACAGATTGTATCCCACTAATGAGTGCTCTGGACCATTGTCTGTTTACCGTTCGCTTAGCCAAACAAGCAGGCGTGTTTCCCTGGTGAGGAGCAGCTATATTTTTGCAATAGTACTGAATATCAGACATTAGAGTTTTAAGTCTTTGTATGTTCCTGGTCAGCTGACACCAGAAATAGCCAGGGTTTTCAACATAAGACACTCTGACTTCTACTGTACTTCCAACTTCCAGCTCTCCTTGACAAGAGGAGCCTGGCTTAATTTCCAAGAAATTCTGTATAAGAGGAAAATAAACAGATGCTCTTTTCACTTTTTCCTGCACAACTAGTTTAGCTGAACCATTTGTCACAACTGTTGTGTCACTCAAAGCTTTTGAAACAGATATGATTTTATTCTCTCTCTTGGCTTTCTGCTCTCCTTCTCCAGTCTTGGCAAAAGGTATTTTGTTATTCTCCGTAGTAAAATGATTTGAAACATGCCCTGGGGAGTGGGCATTTACTGAGATATTTTCCTTTGTTTCAAATTCCTGATACTTGGCATATCCAGCTTGGGCAATTACCTTACTGATGTTTTCTTCCCCTGTTCTTGATTCATCAAGAATCTCAATCACATATTGATGATCCTGTTTATCAAGAATATGGATGACTAATTCTTTGTGGAGCACAGTCTTTTCAAAAAAGGAAACTGCCTCCTGGCTCCAAGTTTTTCCCAAAGGCCAAATATCAGCTAGGGTGCACTTCAGAGCCAATATTGGTAGCTGCCTAAACTGAGGAAGCAGCATCCTTACGTCATACCAGTCCACATTTTCTGAATTGCCTCGGTCAACTAAGAATACATCCACACTCCTGTCATCCGATTTGGTGACTATGGCCCTATAATAACCATTTTCTTTCCACTTGACACAGCAAAGGTCATCAGGTTCAGGTTTCAAAACTACACCATCCAGCTTACTGGCAGAGGAATAGAAACTGCACATTCTCCTCGTCAGCTTACTGAAGGTGACATTGTATTTCCTCAACCTAATCCAAAACTCAGAAGGATTTTTAATAAACTCTACCTGTGCATCGTAGAAAGCATTCATCTTTAACCTGATAGATCTTAAGGCTGGGAATGAAATCTCTTCATCTACTTCTTCAGCAGGAGACTGAGACTGAGGAGATGTTTCTGGTTCCTCTTCCTCTGTTCCCTGGCTCTGAAGGACTCGGTCAGCCAAGCAACACGACTGTACTCCAAACACACGGTTCAGATTAATTCCATCTTCTCCATACAGGGTGACATAATATACATGCTCAAAGGCGCAATAAAATTCAATCTTTGCATTCACTGCCTTGCCCAGTATCAGTGCCTTCAGGTCACCGACCTGTGACCGAGACCAGCCTCTCCCACCATCCCAGAGTCCATACAAAGCGCAAGGGTAGGTCACCACCGGCATTCGAAAATATTCAGGCAACAAGTACCGAAGGCTGCTGCAGCTCACTAACTCCTTCCTTCCATAGTCCACGTGAAGCACCTGGGCACAGCGCTGGGGCCGAAAAGTCTCAAGCAAGAGTGCTCTGTACCAATGTCCATTCAGGCCACAGGATGCACAAGGAGAGCCCGGCTTGTCTGGGCTCTCCTCCGTCTCCTCCCAGGTGGCGCTGGTACAGTTCTCATCCCCTGTCCCTGTGGAACCCCGGTATACCTGGGCCATACTCTCAGAGAGGCGGTGGATCTCCTGCGAGAGGCTGCGGAGCTGGCAGTGAATGCGGTGGGGATGGCACACTTGGGTTACGACCACGGGCTCCGTCACGCCCAGCTGCAGCTGGGGATAGAAGTAATCCAGACCAGGCTGCTTTTGCTTGAGCGGGACTCGCGAGAGAACCGGGACCCCAGAGCCCACGCTAGCAGTGGCCGCTGTGAGATAGCGCTCCAGCAACGAACGGAAGAGGCTGTCGGGCACCCGCCGGGCCAGACCCAGCTCCCGCATCTGTTGGAACACATCGGGCACCTCCAGGAGGACCAGGCGATGGAGCAGCAGCACGTCCAGGACGCACCCGTGCACCTCCTTGCCCTGAAGATTGCTAAGGAAGTCCACAGCGTCGGCAGGCCAGTGCTGCGGCTCGCCCGCGCTCGCGCCGCAGCCTGCCGGCACCAGGCCCGCCAGCACGCAGCCGAGCACTTCCGAGGGCAAGTAGAAGAACTCTCTGCGCCCGGGCGCCAGCGAACCTGCGCCGGCAGTGATGGTGCGGCCCTCGTCCAGCAGGAAGACACGGCTCTCCTGTGCCTGCCTGCTGACCACGCGGCAGCGGTGCCACAGAAGCCCCACCTGCACCAGGCACAGCTCGCCGGGCGAGGCCGAGGCGCTGCCCAGCGCCCATTGGCCGCGCGTGGCCGCCGCTTCCTGGATTTCCCGGCTCAGCCGCAGGTACTCGCCCCGCCGCTCGCCCACCAGCCCCCACAGCTGCACCGGGATAACATCGGGATGCACGTCGACGAAGGATACTCGCAGGGCCAGCGAGGCCCCTGGCGCCGGCATTCCGGGCGTCGAGCACATCTCGACGGCGCGGTGCGGCCTCCACTTCCGGAAATTCAGTGCCAAACTAGGTTCAAAGGACCCCAGGGAGGGGAAGGACGCCGGAGAGGCGTTTCCTCAGCAACCCCCCGCTCCGGGACTCACGCAGCGACTGGTAAGACCCGGTGGCCCCACCAACCGCCCGAGGTCGCGCCTACGGGTACGTATTTACTGCGCTCTGCGCCGCCACTTCCGGCCGCGGGGAGTGGGCGGAGCCAGTCGAGGCCTGGGGTTGGCCTAACGCCTAAGGGCCTAAGGAACTTTTTGGGACGTTCAGGAGACCCCGAAGTGGGAGGTTTTGGACACAACTTGCATCTCCTCAGAGCACCTTTGACTCTGGAGGCCTCCGTATGAGGGCCTGGCTCTGGCCTGCGGTGAGGACGGACCAGAGAGGGATTTTTTTTTCGTCCTCCCAACTACCAGGGATTGAGCACTGGGGGCCAGGCACGGTACTAGCCAGTGGTGTTCCCGACAAGAAACGGGAACGAGAAACACAGGAGCCAGTGGCACGTTTCTAGGCGTTAAGGCCGGAACTCTCGGAGGGCCCCGGGCGCTGCCGCAGGGCACGGGTACTCCTGCTGGCTCAGTGTGTCTGTGGACAGCCAGGTGCTCAGCCTCTGTTCTTTAACCCTGTTTCATCATCTGAATTGGCAGAGTTGATATGAGGTTGAAATAACGTATGAAAGTATATAGCGGCCGGGCGCGGTGGCTCAAGCCTGTATAATCCCAGCACTTTGGGAGGCCGAGACGGGCGGATCACGAGGTCAGGAGAACGAGACCATCCTGGCTAACATGGTGAAACCCCGTCTCTACTAAAAAATACAAAAAAACTAGCCGGGCGAGGTGGCGGGCGCCTGTAGTCCCAGCTACACAGGAGGCTGAGGCAGGAGAATGGCGTGAACCCGGGAGGCGGAGCTTGCAGTGAGCTGAGATCTGGCCACTGCACTCCAGCCTGGGCGACAGAGCGAGACTCCGTCTCAAAAAAAAAAAAAAAAAAGTATATAGCGACTGGTACATATTTCCCTTCCGACACTTAGCTGTTAAGGGTTCCTTTGCTGCTTTGCAGGCTAACTCTGGCATCCCAATTTTGAAGGCATTTTCATTTACTAACAGCTAGCACAGAACTGGATTCATAAAAGGAGGCCAAGAGATATGGAATCAACATTCCTTCAAGCCCCTGCTGTATCTACTAAAATCTTAACAGGATAACCCTTTGAGACCTCTGTTTGTTAAATGTCCAAACCTCCATTTGGAATGGAAAAGTGCAGGTAAATTATGGGAAGTTTCCAGGATATGTCTACATTAGATTTTTGTTCATTTGCAAAGTTAGACACATCCCTGGAAGCTTCTTATAGTTTGCCTGTACTTTTCCTTCTACTCCATGTTTCGAAATGTCATTAAATACAAATACAATAAGGCAGTGCTTAAAATGACCCTTGCCTAACTGTAAATCTCACTGTCTTCAATCTGTCCAGATTAGAGGCACCATGTGCTTCCACATCACCCTATGCTTACTTTTTCATGGCACTTTTAACATTGTGTGGCAACTGTCAGATCTCTTATCATCCCACCAGCCAACAGGTTCCATTAGGCAAGTACCGTTTGTTGGATTCTTGGACTGTAGCTTGGAGTGAAGGCAATTAATATTTGCTAAATGAATATGAATGAATGAATGAATGAATCCAATTTCTCTAAAAGCTTTGGCTTTTTCCTGAAGAACTCATCCTTGAAAACTCAGTTTTCCCATTTTTTTCTAATTGTTTCCTATTCATTATGGAAGAAAAACATTTTATTTAAAAACATCTAGCAAAACCTAGCTCAAACGTTTTTTCCTCATGACCCTACTATACACCCTGGCAGAATTAGTTATTCTTTTTTTTTTTTTTTAACACACTTCTATATTATCATATTTTGTAGCTCTCTATCTACCACAGTAGGAACATCTTAAAAGCAGGAACACTTCTCATTTTTATGTTCTCGATGCCTAGCCAGTGCTGGACTGTTAGCATCCAGTAAATTTTAACAAAAGGGTAAGCAATCTAACACTATGCCCTTTACAGTGGAAAGAAGGAGTTCATTATAAAATGGTCTTATGATCACTTGAAATTGTTTTATCATTACATGGAATAATGGAGACTTTAATCCATTGTCTATTTCAGGTTCATGTTGTATAACCAAACTCCTTTGTAGACCACAGGGTGTAGATATTATGACTTACTTTTTCTATTTCATTTGTCCTCCAACCTCCTTTCATGGCTCATGGCCTTAATCCTAGGATGTCTGGGTGTATCACGTGACCGTTATGGGTTGATCCGAATCCCTTACCCCCATCCACCCAGATGTTTCCAATGTCCCACTTTTTCTGTATCTGGAGCAGTTAGTGTTAGTTTGTTCTGTATTGCTCTGCTGTTGGACAAGGACTTGGGTTAATTTTGAAAATCAGGTCATTGCACTGTGAAGATTAAGCTCCCCTCATATATCTCCCATACTATATTAAGCAAAATATCTTGAGTTTTATAATAAACTTTCCTCCCATTAGTCCTGAGAGGCCCTTGGTTTGGAAAGGAAGGGAGAGGGGATATTCTTTTTTAGTTATTATTATACTTTAAGTTCTGGGGCATATGTGCTGAACATGCAGGTTTGTTATATAGGTATACACAGGCCATGGTGGTTTGCTGCACCCATGAACCCATCATCTACATTAGGTATTTCTCCTAATGCTGTCCCTCCCCTATCCTTCTACCCCTTGACAGGCCCTGATATGTGAAGTTTGGGAGGGGGATAGTCTTATCCTAATACAAATACATAAAGGATAAAAGGGGAAAGGATAAGGCCAGGGATGAAATATGTATGACAGGTGTTTGAATACTAATATTGTGAGCCACTTCAATATTTTTTATGGAAAAGATGCAGGAAAATTGGGCTAAATAAATCATATTTATTTTGTGCTATCTTAGACCTCTGTATATACAGAACTCTAAGTAGAAATGCAGTATACTTTACAGTCTATAGTTTCTATACTACTAGTCGGCCTTGTTTAAAGTTGCTTAGAAAAATTAACATTCACTGGATATTTTTAGAAAACAATTCAAGTAAGAAATACCCTGTTAGGAGAATGAAAAAGACAAGCTATAGACAGGGAGAAAATATTTGCAAACCATATGTCTGATATAGGACTTGTACCTATAATAAATAAACGACTCTCAAAACTCAATAGTAAAAAAAAATAAATTTGGTAAAAGATATGAAGTAGCATTTCACAGAGGAGGATGTACAGATGACAAAGAAGAATATGAAAAGATATTCAATGTCATTAGTTATTAGACCAAAAAAAAAAAAAAACCCACAATGTTATATCACTACATTCCATGATAATGACTAAGCTAAAAAATTGTGATAACACCAGTACTGGCAAGAATGTAAATAAACTGCATCACTTATGTTGCTGGTAAGAGTGTAAAATGGTACAGCCACATTTTAAAAACTATGTACTTGCCATGTGACTAAGAAATTGCATCTAGGCATTTATCCGAAAGAAATGAAAACATGTTCATGCAAAAACCTGTACATGAATGTTAATAGCAACTATATTCCTAATAACCCTAAACTGAAAACAACCTAAATGCCTTTTGATGGGTAAATGGTTCAACAAACTGTGGTACATCAATACCAAAGGGTCCTACACAGCAATAACAAGGAAAATGAATTATTGATGTGAGCAACAACTTAGGAAGGTTCTCCATAGAATTTTACTGAGTGAAAAAAATAGTAAAAGGTTACATACTGCATTGTTCTATTTACATAATATTCTTAGATTAACAAATTATAGGGATGGAGAAAAGATTAGCGGCTTCCAGGAGTTAGGGATGGGGAAGAAAAGGGATGAAAGTGACTATAAAGGGATAGCATCAGCCATGGGCTGATGAACTGTTCTGTATCTTGTGTGTAGTGATAGTTATCAAAGCTACACAAAGGTGATGAAATTGCATGGAATCACACACACACACACACACACACACACACACACACACACACAGAGAAATGTGTGCTTGTAAATGAGTGACTTTGCAATCTGGATTGTACCAATATCTGTTTGCTCCTGGTTTTGATTGTGTACAACAGTTATGGTACATCCCTATACATTTTTTTTGGAAACTTTATGAAAATCATTATTTCAAAAAAAAGTTTTTAAAAATTCTAAAAAATTAAGATTTCAGTGCCACAAAATACAATTTTATTAGAATACACACACAGACAATTCAAGACCAGATCATTATAGGGGCAATGAGAGTAGAGACAGCATAGTCTTTTGAGTTACAGCAGGATTGGCCTCCATTTGTAAGAGCCATGTAACCCAAGCAAATCATTTACTCTCTGTTTCCATATCTGAAAACGGATATAACGACATGCACCTTATACTTTGGTTCCAAGGACTGCATGAATTAATGTAAATACAGTTAACATGTTTGCATTAAATAAATACTTGAGATGCAACAAAACATAGTGGGAAAGGAAGGACTTTAGATTTTGAAAGTCCCTGTTTATCATCTCAGGGTGACATGGATAATAAAATTTTCTGAGTTAGGTTATTCATCTATAAAAATGGAACTATACTTAAATATAATGACTAAATGAGCCAATATGGGTAAAATACCCACCACAGGAAACATAGTAAGTTGTAGTTATTAGTAATATGAATGAAATTAAAACTTAAAAATATGCTCTCTTCTAAGATTCTTAAAGATTGAAAATCTTAAATTAGGTTTTTAAAAAATTTGATCTATTTAGGCATAATTTTTGTACAGTAAAACTCACACTTTCATATTGTACAGTTTGATGACATTTTGACAAATGTTTACAGTTTTATTCCCTTACATAGTGTCTTTTGAAGAAAAAAGTTTATAATTTTGATGAAATCAAATTATTCACACATTTTTCTTTTCTAAATGGTAGTTTATTTTGTTGTTATTGTTCCACTAAATCTTTTACTAACCCAAGGTGAAAAAACAAAACAAAACAAGAACCCACAAAAACAAACTTTCAGTGTTTTGTTTAGAAGTTTTATAATTTTAGCTCTTGTGTTTAGGTCTATGATTCATTTTAAGTTAACTTTTTGTAGTGAGGTAAGGGTTGAGGATTTTATTTTTACATATGGATATCCAATTGTTATATTGCCATTTGTTGCAAAGACTATACTATCTAGTTAAGTTATCTTGGCGCTTTTGCCAAAAGTTTATTGACCATATGTATGTGAGTTTATTCTTTGACTCTATTCTGTTGCATCAATCTGTATATCTGTCTTTGTGCCAATACCCCTTTGTTTTGATTATATTCTAAACTGCTTGAAAGCTAATTTTAAAATTAAGTAATATTAATCCTCTAACTTTGTTCTTTTTCCTCAAAATTGTTTTTGATTTTCTATATGTATTTTAGAATATACTTGTCAACTTCTGCAAAAAAAAAAAAAAAAATTGAAACCTGCTGGGGTTTTATTAGAATTTCATTATAGGTAGAGATCAATTTGACAAGAATTAACTTTGGAGAAATACTGAGTCTTTTAATCCATGGACACAGTTCATTGCTCTACTAAAATCTTTAATTTCTCTCAGTAATGTTTTATATTCTTCAGTGAACAAATCTTGTATACTTTTGTTAGATTTATATCTAATTTTTAATGTTTTTATGCTATTATAAATAATATTAATTTTTAAATATTTTAGTCCCCAGTTTTCATTGACAGTATATCAAAATATATTTTTGTATATTGGCCTTATATCTTATGAATTTGCTAGGACTTCATTAGTAATTCTTGTAGCTTTTGGTATCCTTGAGGTTTTTTTATATACATAATTATATCATCTGTGATTAAAGGCAGTTCTAGGTCTTCTTTTCTAATATATGTGTCTTTTATTTCCTTTTCTTGCTTTACTGCAATGACTAAGAACTTCAGTACGGATTAGAATAAAATGGTGAGAATTGATATTGCCTTGTTCCTGATTTAAGGAGAAAGTCTTTCACCAATACAATGTTAGCTACAGGTTTTAATTAGATCCTTTTTAACAGGATGAGGAAGTTTCTTTTTTTTTTTGCTATTTTGTTGAGAATTTTTATCATCAAATACTATTGAATTTTATCAAATACTTTTTTACATTCTATTGATACATGTTTTGTTTGTTCTGTTAATTGGGTGAATTATATTGATTTTTTAGGATGTTGAACCAATTTTGTATTCCCAGGATAAATCTCACTTAGTCATGATGTATTTATACTTTATATGATGCTGGATTTAATTTGCTAATATTTTTTCACATCTATGCACATGGATTTTTAAATTTTCTGTTTATTGTGGTACAATATCCATAAAACAAAACTTACCATTCAAACCATTTTTAAGTGTAGAGCTCAGTGGCATTAAATGTATTCACATTGTTGTACAACCATTACCACCATCCATTTCAATTTTTTCATCTCCCAAACTGAAACTGTACCCATTAAACAACTCTTCATTCCCTCCCCACTACTCTATATTGTCCTTATGAATTTCATTATTCTAGTACCTCAAGTAAAATCATGTATGTGTTCACTTTTGCCTGGCTTATTTCACTCTAGCATAATGTTAAGGTTCATCCATGCTGTAGCATGTATTTTCTTCCTTGTTATTACCTTCTTAACTCAGAACTATACCAGGACAAAACAAAACCCGTGATAACAAGCAATTAGGCACTTTAAAACACTTACTTTTAAAATCAGAATAACATAGTTTATTTACTCACATATATTCCTGTTTGTTACCAGATATTTTCAGCAAACAGATATCTTTAAGCATCTTCATCTGCTTTTATCAAACCTTGAAGTGGCTCCTGCTGCTGTTGACAATCATAGCAGCCTGTTGGGGGTAAAGTATGGGGAGAGAAAAAAATAATGTATTCCTCAAAATTCAGAAATAATAAAACACTTGAGTGTGGGTAAAATGTGCATGTGTATGGCATCAGTGAAGGCCAAATAATGCTTTGTTTCCATACATTTCCATACATGCTTTAAAATGAAGAATAATGTAAGCATATCACATATTTATTAACTGTTAGTCAATTATATATTATTTGAAACTATCAAATTCTAGATTTTATGGAATAGCTGTTAAACTGAAGATGATCCTTAAAAATTATGACATGTTTTAAACACACATGATCATGTAAAAACAATTAAGCATTTAATATGGTAAAAAAATTTATAAAATCAGAAATGTTATTGACCCAACATAATTATTCTGAAGAAGAGAACAAAATGATTTAATCATGCGTATAAATGTCTTTCTCCCCACTCCCCAAAAAACCCTCTCAATTCAACAGATACCTTCAGAGTGGCTCCTATTTGAAGTTTATAAGGGATACAAAGATGTGTTACATGGTCCTTGCTTTCAAGTGATGCATCTTGTGTAGGGGATGCTGATATGTACATCTATGTAGTAGGGGAAGCAATGGGAGAAAGGGGTACTGAAGATACTGAAGGCTTCAGAGAGGAAATAGCAGGTGATCGTTTTAGATAACTGAGGTAGAATTTAATCAATACAAATAAAGATGACTAGGTGGTGGTGGTGGGAAGAAAGGTAGATGGAGGGAACAGAATAAACTACATAGAAAAGCAGCAAGTATAAAGCATCTCCAGGGAAATAATTAGAGCAATGCATTTCCAAGGAGGTAGGGTACAGGTAGCAGTGAAAGGTAAAAGTGAGAAAAATGGCCTGTAGTCAGAATGAGGTCTTGGATATAGCATTAAAGGTTTTAATTTTTACTATGTGTGTATATAGGAGAAATTGAAGGTGAGAATATGCCCAAAGTTGCCCAGTGGAAGATGACGGTACTTCCCTGTGAAGAATGGATTTCAGGATGAGACAGTCCAGACACGTTAAGAACTCTGTATTATACTTTAAGGTCTGAATAATTTTTTCCCCTATCTTGAAATATGAGAAAATAAACCCAGGCAAAAAGAATCCTAATGAAATTTTTAAAATTCTATTTTTTAAAAAATAACATAAATATAATGGCTCCCTTTAAGTATATACAGGTTAAGATTCTAGAGTTCAATCACTTCAGCATTTTTTTTTTTTTTTCTTTCGCAGACAGTCTCCCTCTGTTGCCCAGGCTGGAGTGCAGTGGTGCAATCTCAGTTCACTGCAATCTCCGCCTTCCAGGTTCAACAATTCTCCTGTCTCAGCCTCCCGCGTAGCTGGGACTACAGGCGCATGCCTGCACGCCCAGCTAATTTTTTGTATTTTAGTAGAGATGAGGGTTTCACTCTGTTGCCCAGGCTGGTCTTCAACTCCTGAGCTCAGGCATCTGCCCGCCTTGGCCTCCCAAAGTGCTGGGATTACAGGCGTGAGCCACCGCGCCCGTCTCACTTCAGCTTTTAAGGAAATGGGAATTCAGAAGTGAAGGGACTTGATCCTAGTTATACTCTTCTGTCAGAAGTAGAACCCAAAGTAGGATAAAGATCTTTAGACTCTGGGTTCAGTCTTTCTTCTACATTATCTGGCATTCAATAATAATATATATTTGTTTGGTAGTCTTCTTTAAAGAGTCTCAGTTTAATTGGAAAGCAAAGAATTACTTATTTTCCTTTCCAAAGAACTTGTTTTAACCATCAAGTATTAAAATTAACCATTTTTTTCTAGGAAAGTCCTGAAGGAATTTTTCATTAATAGAAAAAAATATATGTAATTATAACTGTAAATAAATGTGCCTGAAATTTGAAGATGACTGAGTAACAAATTCTTTTATATTTACATTGTCCTGAATTTGTTAGCCAAGTAAAAGAGAAATTGCAGACTCATGATAGTCAGATTCTTAAAACAATAAAGATAAAATTAATTGATTCATGTTATATGTAGCTGTAATCATTTTTTTCTTAATAGCAAAGAAATGCTACTAAAGAGAGCAGAGATTTATATAAAAATGGAAGATGTACACCTATCCACTAGTGGCTTACAATCAAATAGTATTTGGAGCACTTGAAAAAGACATGTTATTCCATATTGAAAGCAAACTTAATAAATGTTACCCCTTTAATTATATATATAAATTAATTCATATATGATTTATATCTTATATATTGTATAAGTCTATAATTATAAACACTAATTCATTTATACATATAAAAACTGTACATAATTAAAAATAAGTATATGCATTTTCAGTAAGAAAAAATCATTTGAGAGGAGAAAAAATGTAGAGAAATACCACATAGAGTGGTATAATAATAAGTAAGTGAGTTTGGAATTCTTAAGCCTGTGAGTATGGACACAAAAATTACTGAAATTTTTAATCCTTTTTATTTACTGAGAATTATTTTGGAAAATGAGTTGATGATTCCAAGTTGGCAAACATAAGCAATGTTCCAAGATAATCAGTAGATATGATTTCATCAGAAAATTATGAATGTGATTGGATGAGTGTTGGGTATACTGGATTTGGTTAGATTATAGAAGGTCTTACTGTTCAAGCTAAAGCATGGTGACTCCATTCTAAAATGTGTGCTAGAGGCAATTCAGATTCATTTAAAATGTATGAGACATAAAAATGCCATAAGGAAAAATCTGTTTTTAGAAGACTTTACTGGGTTGTGACCATGATATAAGAGCCTTCCTTGGTACCTAATTAGTGAACAATAACTCTCAGTCATAATAATCATATTAATTAGGGGAACTGTGTTTTTATCCTGGCTCTGCTACTAAGTCACTCATGAGCATGAACAACTCTACTTCTCTGAATCTCAGTTTACTAACATGTGAAATGGGAAGGTTAAATCAGATAATCTCAAGGAGTCATTTCAGGTTAAAAATTCCTGAAATTCATGTTGATCCAGATCCCAAGGAATGATGTCAGTGCATAAGCAGTGTTTTCATCCCAACTCCCCAACCCCCCAAAGAATAAAGCTAAATCAATTGTTCATGGTCCAGTTTGGATGTAATTATTTTGATCCAGTCTTTACTTAATTTTAAAAATTACAAAACATAAAAAAACAAAATTTTCCCAAAGTGGTTCAGTGCAGAACATTTGGGAAGTTAAGCATATATATATATAATATTTTACAATGCAATTACATATTGACAAATTCAATGAAAAAGTAGACCATCTAAATATTTTAAGAGATTAAACTTCACATTCTCTGCAACTAGAAAAACAATAAGCTACTGCATATCAGTACATGACATTCAAATATATTTCAAAGTGTACTTCCCCCTCTTAAAATGGCAGTGAGTATACATTAGTGCAACCACAAAGCACTTGTAAACTTTTTTCTGTTCAACATCCATGTCCATCAGAACCAATTCTGTTTGGCTGGCTCCAAGGCCTTTCTTGGGCCTGAGCTTCATGTTTTTCTATTTTAACAGTTACAGCCTTTATCCATAACCGCAGCCATCCATCCAGAAATGCCCACCGTCTGAGGCTGGGAGAGCTGGTGGTATGTAGCTGAATTTGGAGAACTCTTTTACCTTTCTAAAATAAGAACATGGATTTGATTCAAAGATTAGAGACATAACTGTATACCATAAACAGATTTTTACTTATCACTTTTTAGGCAAGAAGCTTTGCTAAACTGAGTAAGAGTCAGGCCACTGGCAGTTTTAGTGTGATTTGTGAGTGCTCTCTCTGCCTCTCTAGAGCCCCTAGTGTCAGGTAAGGGAGATAAGAAAGGACACATGACTGTCTGCCTTGCTTTTAAAATACCAATGAAAGGCTGATGGTTAACAAAAGGTGCTTTATAAAAGGATCTATACAGCTGAGTTTTAATCAAATAAGTTGTAGTTCTTAATATATTACAATTCTTGAGAGCTAGCAATGTATCTGGCTTGTAACAGACTATGTAACAAGGCAAATGCTCTGCTCTTTTTTCATCAAGATTCTGTGTGTGGCTGTCAGAGGAAGTCATTAGCATGTGCAGTGGAGTGCTAACCAATTAACACATCTAATGAGAGGGTACTGACAGCAGCCTCTTTTCTTGAAATTCAAACATCATCTCAACTTGATTTTTTTAATCTTTCTGACAAGAAGTACAACTTCCTTCAATACTAGGGAAACTCAAAATGTTTATTAATTTCCATTCACCTCCCTTTAATTTACAATATGTACAATTTAACAATGACAGAAAAGTGAATTATCAAACTTCAATTATAAATACTGACATAACAGGTTAAATGTATTTCTTAAGCACTACGTATGTGTTTTTCCACATTCTTATCATCTACTTCAGATCTGAGATGCTGGCTCCTTCCTGGTACTCCTCCTCTAAGCAGGCTCTTCAGCATAGAATAGCAACTCAAAGGCCAAACCTTCTTGCCCAAGGTGAAAGTGGTCAGGCTTCGATTCTTCTTGAGAAAATGCTGTGCGGGGTCTCATTGGATGGCCTTGTGAGATCCGACCAGATCACTTTTGGACAAAAAGAGGAGTCAAAGAGAACTTGGGTTTCCAGAAAAAAAAATAAAGTGCTGCCCCCTATAAATCAGTCTCTGTGGAATAGGTGTCTTCCTAAAGAGGTAGAAATAATAGGGGGTATGTGTTGCAGATGCCCATATTTCAATAATACTGAACACTGTATCTTTAAGGGCTGCATCTTTAGGGGTTTAAAATGGACTGACTCCACTCATCTCTCTGATTTTTTCATAAGTAAGCCAGAACACCATTGACCAAGGGGTCTGAAAGATTAACCAAAGAAGTTAGTGCATATTTCAAAGCAATTATAAATATTCTACATATGTGCATACATATATTTGAATGACAAAGTCATTTTCCATCCACTTAGGCTGAAAACAAATATTTTGGTATTTCACCTTTGTAAAGGACTTTATAATTTACAAAGCATTTTTATGTCTTACTTATCACAGATTTCTCTAAACAACATCTTATAATAGAAAGGAAAGATATTAATATCCCTGTTTTTCAAATGAGACCACTGAGGCTTAGCAGTCAAATGCCTATTGGCATGTTATAGAGCTAGATCACAGGCTTCTGTTTTCCATTCTCAGAGTTCTTTTTATTGAACCATTACTGGCTAAAGGGCTGGGACTCAAGATGCCTGAATTCTAGGCAGGCTTTTCTATATCTAGTTTGTATATGGAGCATAAAAACAAGTCACTTTAGAACTTGAAAGTGAGGCAGGCGAAAGATTATCCTTGGAGATTTAGGTCACAAAACCAACACCTGATGTCTCACAACATTTACATAAAAATTCACATTAAATATAGAAAAGCCCTTCCAGCTCAGAAAGCCTTGTCTTTAACTTGAATGAAGGTATAGCTACATCTAAAGGAATTATAAAAGAATAGGGTTAGAAGAAGACATAAATGCTGAGGATGTAAACAGTAAAGATACAGAGGGAAATCACAGGGTAAACACTGGAACAGAGAGTGCCTTGGATCTAATAATTCCTGTCTAATTCAGTTCTAATCAAAATTGAACAGAGAGTAGCTCTATCATTCTAGAGTAGATGAATAAGCTTAAGCAATTAGAAAATAAAATGTATTTAGTTTTGTTTGTAAAGCAATGTTTATCTCATATTCGTTTGGAAATACTGAGCATGTTATATTAGTAAACTGAGAATTCACTAAGTAGTGGATTTAGGAGAATATATCTTGGTTATTTAAAGGTATGATGACATACATGAAATAAGGAATATAAAGCTATGATAATACCATATTCTTGTGACAACAAAAATGAAGTAAACCAATATAACTGGAGTTGGATGAAGAAGGTAGAGGTCTTAGTTAAGAACCCCTATGCAATCATTCTTAATTGCTGTGGTAATCAATCTTCTTCTTCATGTTAATGACATTATAGCAACAAAATCCATAGGCAAATGAAATAAGTACTAACCAGGGACTAAGCAAAGCAAGGTCACAGTACCTCTATCCAGTAGAAGGGATCAGGACAGAGTTTAGCTGGATTTTGAATAGAGTTTTTAAAGAGTAGGAGATCATATAGCCAAAGAATGTGGGTGGTATAAATATATAAATATATAAATATATAAATATATATAAATATATAAATGGGATTTACCAAGCCTCTGTACAGGAGTAGCACATGTGGGCGCTATGTTTGCTTGCTGATTTTCTCACTGATCTAGCTATGAGCACTGCAAATAATGCAAGTGCATATGAACCTATATTGTTTCTTTTGGTCTATCTTTTGCCATAAGGCTGGAGAAAAACCAGAAGCAGAGTCCCTTTTCATGCCTGCTACTGTGGAGCTGAACATGTAAGAGCTCTCTTGGGTTGATTAAGTTTACAAATAAGCTCCTCTTGTTCTGATTCTGTGTTAAGAAAGAAACCTTCTAATTATTACTTGAGTACCCATATAGCTTGAATTTAGGAAAAAACACATTGACCAGAGGACTTGAACATCTAGATCACTTGCCAAATGTGTTGTGCGATGTGAATGAGCCAACTATTGTGGCCTGATCATCAGTGTCAATGAGATCAGCCGAGTCAAATCTATATTTTCAAGGCCAGTTTACTTGGAAATGCTCATGAATTAGGTTTCTGTGCTCCGGGTCATGTACTGTGGCAAATCAACCAGGCAGTGACTTTCTGGTGATCTTTGGTGGTTAGCCAGCCTTTCTTTAAATACCCCTCCACTGCGAGGAATGTCTCTTCAATTTTAAAACTTCTGTAGCTAGCTGCAGGATGTTGAGCAAATCAGTATATTATGTTAGTAAGGAGCATAGCGTTTTGAGTGGAACAGATCTGAGGTCAATTCCCAGCTCTGCCACATACTAGCTACATGAACTTGGGCAAACTTCTTATACTTTGAGCCATGATTTTCTTATCTGAAAAATGAGGATAATACTGCTTTTTTTGCTAGGTTCTTACACAGTTTAAAAAAGTAATGTATGTAGAGCTTTGCACGTATTAAGTACTCTTTTTTGTTATTTATACTTCCTGAGTCATAGGTATAAAGACAAAGGATTAAACAAAGTGGTCCCATCCTTTGTACTTAAATATTCTACCTGCCCCTCATCCCTTCTGACCCTGATTTTGTGTTTCTGCAATGGTCTCACTCATCCTCCTAGCTTCCTACATTAGAAACACAGGAAGTCCCATTTGCTTTTTTCTGTCCCTCACCTTCTACATATAATCAGTTACTAAGTCCTATGGAGTTAAATGTCCCTAAAATTTATCTTCTCTCCATTTCTACAATCATCTAACTGGTTAGATCATTGCTAAAACTTCCTTTCTTATATCCTAGCTTTCAATGAATCTACTATACAGCTTCCAAAGTAATTTTGCTGTCAAACAAACCTTAGCACGTTGCTTCTGGGCTTAAGCAGGTGCTCCATAGAGTTCATCTAAACTACTAGGCTTGGCCCACAAGGTTCTTCCCAACTTGGTCCTTAAGTACTTCTCTAGCCTTATCTCCTACCATCTCCCCTATGAGGACCTATTCTTCAACCAGACTGAATTTTCTGTAGTTCCTCAAACATAACAGGCCTACACCTGACATGATCCCTATGCTCATGTTGCACCCTTATATTTCTCTTGACAAACACCTATTAATGCCTCAGAGCCCAGATCAAATATCAGCTCTGTGAAGCTTCTTGCGACTTCCCAGATATGGTCATAGCCATTTCTACACCAGTCTCTGTGTTCCCACAGAGTACTGTTCATACCACTGGTAGAGCAAGAATATAACCTCCTTAATAAGGCTGTGTTATCGGGTGTCAGGCCGCCTGGGTTTGATGCCCTGAACCACTCACCTGGCCAAGCTATTTAGACTTTTGATGTTTTATATTTCCTCTTCTATAAAAGAGGAATATGATAGTAACCTATGGCACAGATTGTTGGGAGAATTCAATGGGTTAAGCCATGAAAATGATTAGCACAATACTGGCCATATACCAAGTGATTCAGTAGTATTTATTTAGTAATTTTTATTATTTCTGTAATTTTAACTACTTACATGTTTAACTTCTACATCTCATTCTAAGCTCCTCTAGTGCAAAGACTATGTTATTCCTCAGTGTTACCAGCACTTATAACAGTGCCTGGTTTATGCAGGCCAAATCAAACTTTACCTTTCCAGTAAGAAACAGCCACAGTTTTGACATAATTTCAAGGTATAATCAAAACCACCAAAATATCTCAAACTTGGGTATACTTTTATCAGGTATTGCCAAGGGCTTTGGCTGTTAATTTCATATTAATACACAAATACCTACTATTCCTTGATGATAGCAGCATTTATTACCAACATTTCAATTACCATCTATATGTGGAAAATGCTTAAATCTAAACCTCCATCCTTGTATTCTCTCCTAAGACCTAGACCAGTATATTCAGTTTGTCATGTAGACATCTCTGCTTGGATGTCCTATGGGTAACCAAAATTTCACAGGTCTTAAACTAACCTTATTTTACCTACAGATCTTCTTCCCTGCAAATGATCCCCGTTTTAGGAAATTACATCATCATCCTCAGTTGCTCAGAGCAGGAATCTGGGAATGGAAGTCTGACTTTTCCTTATCTTCTCCAACCATTCTCCCATCCCCATCCAATTAGTCATGTTTCTATTCCTTTTCTACCTCCTAAACATGTTTGTAGTCCATCTTCTGTTCCCACTGTCATACTCTTGTCCAAGCCACCATTATCTCTCATATATCATTACTCCTGGTCTTTTCCCAATCCACATGACAGGCAGAACAAATTTTCTAAAAATGCATGTTTCTTCAAACCGGTGCCCATTACTCTTCTGGCTCATATGTCCTTCCCAGTGTAGTGTCTGCCTCTCTCTGGTCTCACCCTTTGACTCTCTCCATGAGGTCTCTCTGTGGCTTGGCCCGCTAGGTTTCCTTGAACTCACCCTGCTCTCTGTCCACTCCAACTGTCCCTCTGTAGAGAATGTTTTTTTTCCTGCCCTCTTTACCTGGCTAAGTCCTACTCATTTTGCAAATCTAAATTCAAAAGTCCATTCTCCAGGGAGGTTTTCCTAATTGCCAGTTTAGGCTGTACTTATTTGCTATATATTTCTATAGCACTATGCACTCTTCCCATAACATTTATCACTTATAGTTTCTTATTCAAAGCTGAGACCTCAGGACAGGGCTTTGCATGATGTAGGTACTCAATTAAAAAGATACATATAATATTATATATAATTGTATTATAATATATTGTGTTAATTTTTGATTGCTTGCATTTCTAAACCTATAACTCACCCATTCTTTCAAATGTTTTAACTTACAGAAAAGTCAGCACTTGGTTTTTATTATATTTGCTATATTGCTTAAACAAGTCTAATTCTACATTATAGATTAGAATTCTACATTTTATTATATTTGCTATATTGCTTAAACAAGTCTACCTAATTCTACATTATATATTAGAATTCTACATTTTATTATATTTGCTATATTGCTTAAACAAGTCTATCAAATTCTATATCTTAGTTCACTGCAATGAAAAATAACATCTAAACCAAATAAAAATGACATAATGTTTTCTTATGAAGCAGAGTTTTGTAGTAATAAATATTAATGGGTAATGTAACATTTGCTATCAAAGTAACAATTTTTTTTGAAACAGTAAATTTTTTTGTAAGAGAAATCTCTAGTGTAAAATCTGTATATGTGTTCCAAAATATTGTATTAAAATATAACTAAATGGAATACTAAAAATTTTACATGACAGAAAATCTATTTACTGGCTTTATAACAAGACTATCAACTTATTCGTTAATGGAAGTAACTTATTTTATCTTACTCTACCACAGAAGGCAAGATAACTCTGAGGAGAGGTGAAAGGAAATAAAAGAAGATTTAAAAAAGAAAGGACCTTGATTTGGGGGGCAGGGCCATGCTTCAAGTGCTTATAGATTAAAAGTAATTTAAGTACAAAGAAAAAAAAAAAACAAAGGAAGTAAACCTAACTTTACCATTCTCAGCCAAGATGGTAAAAAGCCTTTATATAGACTCATGAATCCTTCACCTTGAACTGCCTGAATCAAGCAGTCAGTTGATGATTTATACAGAAGTCCCCTACAAAGGAAACAAGATCCTTTTGTTAATTTTTTTCTGTGTAAAATATATATATATTCATAAAATTAAATTGTCTAAGGAATCTTACAAAAATTAAATATTGGCCAGGCATGGTGGCTCACGCCTGTAATCCCAGCACTTTGGGAGGCCAAGGCGGGCAGATCATGAGATCAGGAGATTGAGGTCATCCTGGCTCACACGGTGAAACCCCGTCTCTACTAAAAAAATACAAAAAATTAGCCGGGCATGATGGTGGGCACCAGTAGTCCCAGCTACTCAGGAGGCTGAGGCAGGAAAATGGTTTGAACCTGGGAGACGGAGCTTGCAGTGAGCGGGAGATCGCACCACTGCACTCCAGCCTGGGCGACAGAGCGAGACTTGTCTCAAAAAATATATATATATATATTTTCTGCTAGTTTAGAAAAATATTTGTGGTTCTACAGATACAGATAACGTCTTTTGATCTTAAAAGATATTTTCAAGGTTAACTCTTCTGATTCATGCCACCCTTGGTCTTATACTTAGAATTCACTCTATCTTTTTTCTTCCAGAGAAAACATACTATTTCATATCGAATCAAATTCTCCATGTTATCTACTCAAGTCATAAGCTTCTGAAGAAAGTGTCCTGTAAATTCTCAGCAGAATATGCTTTCAACAATTCTTTAAAAACAATAAAGTCCTAATAAAAACCTTGTGTCTAAATAATATGATTGTTAATTAGCTTATCTCCCCAAAGGCATGTCACTTTTTCATCAAAGAGCAGGTAACTGCATAAAAACAATGCTCTTAATTTTCTCAAAAAACACACGAATACATTTCTATCAATAAAAAATGCAAAGATGCATCTTTAAAAAACAATGGTATTACAGACATTCAAGAACATGGATACTGAAGACTTTGTACTTACCTTCCTTGTTTATCTCGTGGTTGATTCATTATTCTGCTTTTGATGACATCGGCTGGTGTTCCCAGAATAGAAGCTACCAGTCCAGAACATAAACTATAAATACAAATAAATGAAATTGAAAGATGATATGTAGTAGTTTCTAGCTTAGGAAAGGGAATGTGGTATTCACAAAGAATATACTACTAAATATATTCTTATAAGCTTCATAATGCTCTTTTTGCTTAAAATTAATGCTAAATTAATTAAAGAGGTAGAAAAAAAACAAAATCAAAAACAAAAAGAATGTCAGTTAACAAACAGGCATTGTGTACCTGCTGGTGCCAAGCATTCTTCTAGGCAGTGAATAAGACAGGTAAGACCCTGCCCTTGAGGAGCTTATACTTCACTTGGGAAAAGGCAGAAGTGAAATAAATAATTTCAGAAGCTGACAAAAGCTATTAAAAAAAACATGGGGAAGTGTGACAGGGAGCTAATGGGTGACAGGCAGTCAGGGAAAGCTCCTGGGATGACAGCAGAACTGGGTGGTCAAAAAGGACACATCTATATGAAGACCTGAAGGAAGAAGGTTACATGAAGATAGAACAGTACATGCAAAAGCCCTGAGTCAGTAATACTCTCGGAGTGGTTAAATTCACATACACACACACACACACACACACACACACACACACACACACCCCTAACTCCAAGTATTTGACTTGACACTATTATATTTACTTTTAGGGTCATCTAAATAGCATAGGAAGTTTTAGAATTTGGAAACAAAATCAGAAGCTAAATGAAATCACTATAATGTCAAGGACAGTAGACATCTATAAAATAAGTCATTCTAATAGGTAATTTAAAATTGTGTTGCAAAGAGATCAAGGTACTGCTCCTTCCTGGAAAGCCCTTCTTCCTGTCCCTTTCTGTGAAGAGACACAGCCTTTCAAAACCCTTGTCTATTTCTACCTCCTTTGTGGATCCTTCCAAGTGTTTTTTTCCTTCCTCTGAACCCTGTAGTAACTAGTTGCTTCCTTTTAGCATTTCCTGGAGAGTGTTTTTATGTTTGTCTTGTTTTCCTTGTTGGTAAGTTCCCTGGGTAGGAATTGAGTTTACCCCTTTGATGCCCACTGCAGAGCCCTGCCCAGTGCCTTTAACATAAAAGGCACTCAAACTTATCTGTTGAGTTGGAGAATCCATCATCATAGCCAGTTCCTGGCATGGCTCCATGAAGGTGCAAATATTTTGAGAAGTTTAATCCAAAACATCCTACAACTTTGTCTCTTCCCCATTCTAACTGCAACAAACTTTAAGAAATTCATCTTTATAAATATACTCTTCTCTAAAGGTGATGCCAGTACAATCCCAATCAAATGAGTCTAAAGAATTTATGCCAAATATGGAAGAAAAAGGTATTTAAAAAACAAAAAACCAGAGTCCAACTAAAACAATCCTTACCTTGATAAACCATGAGTCATGATATTGTCCTCAAGTGGTGTATTCAATACCAAGTAGTGTTTCACTGTATCGTAAGTGGTTAAATCTGGCAATGGAAAAAGTTTAAATATTCATCAGTCAACAGTGAATGTCTTGTGTCAAGAACATGCTAGGCTTGGGGCAGGAATGTGTACCAGGATAAAAGATACCAAGGAATCTTTCTTGTTCTCAAGGAAAGCACAGCTACAGAGAGAGAGAGAGGAAAAGAAGAAGAGACAGAAAGTCAAATGTATCATTTGGACTCCTGTATCTAGCTGCGCCTAAAGTCAGCTCAACCCCTGGGCCTTTTAGTATTTGAGTCAATAAATTACTTTTTTTAACCAAAGCTGAATTGAAATCCTGTCACTTATAAATAAAAGGTCCTGACCATTCTTCTACATTAAGCTTTTTATACGTTTTCAAGACAGGGTCTCTGTCACCCAGGCTTGAGTGCAGTGGCACAATCTCGGCTCACTGCAACTTCCGCCTCCTGGGTCAAGCGATTCTTGTGCCTCAGCCTCCCAGGTAGCTGGGATTACAGGTGTGCATCCGGCTAATTTTAAAATATTTTTGTAGAGATGGGGTTTTACTATGTTACCCAGGCTGGTTTCAAACTCCAGAGCTCAAGAGATCTGCTCACCTCAGCCTCCCAAAGTGCTGGGATTATAGGTGTGAGCCACCGCGCCTGGCCCTTTTATACATTTTCTCTAATGGCAATGAAGAGCTATGAAAGGGTTTTAAATAGGAGAATGACATCACAATGCTGGAGTTATATAAAGTTTGCCCACACTAAAGTATAGGGAAGTAAGTTTTAATGAGGCAAGAATGGATAGGTACATTTGATTGCACTGGGGGAAACAGCCAAGGACAAAATGAACAAACATCCTTGCTCTCTGTTGTGGGATGAGACAATAAAGTAAACTACATGGTGTTTCAGATGCACTTGCTCTTGAAGTAAATGCCCTGAAGACAAAGAAGGTAAGGAAAGGGGACAGAGAGTACCAGAGGGTAGGGAGGAATAGTTTCTATTAATTTTAAATAGGGTGATCAGGCAAGACCTCTTGATAAGTGGACATTTGAACAGAGACCAAAAGAAAGCATGAGAAAACAAACTTGTAGATAGCTAAGAGAAATTGCCCCAGGCAAAAATACAGTATGCTTTCTAACCCCGAGTCAGGAGTCAGCTTGTGGTGTTAGAGGAACAGCCAGAAGACTGGGCCAGCAGCAGCAGAATATGCAAGGAGTAGCAGAGTCTAGATGATGAAGAGCATCAGAACCCAGGGGAGGCTTTTGAGCAGAGGAGTGACTGCCCGAGGTTACTATTTAGAACTTAATAGAACTATTGAGAACTCTATTAAGAACTCAATAGTTCTATTAAGAGTAGACTACAAGAAAACAAGGCAGAGCAGTCATCCCTGTAAGCGATGATGACGACTTGAATAAGGGAGTTGTGGAGCCCTGGTCAGGTTCTGGATAAATTTTGAAGAATCAACAGGATCAGCCAGCAGACTGAATACAGAATGGTAGAAATAAATCAAAGACAACTGCAAGGTTTTGAGTGTGAACAATTTAAAGGACAGAGGCACCATTTATAGGGATGGTGAAAATGAAGACAGCTTTAAATTTAAAAAAATAAGGTAACAGCAAAGATAATCTTGATAAAAATCAGTTTCAAAGGCATAGTGGGGCAAAATGGGAATGGGGTAGATATGGAAAGACCAGTTGTGAGGCCTCTGTAGTGGTCCAGTTGGAGGGAATAAATAATACTTGGACAACAGAATGGCTCCAGGGATGGAGAAAATATATGAGTCTGAGATATATCTGGAAGATGGAATGACTGGATTTGGTGACTGCCTGGATATAAGCAATGGAACAAATGAAAGAGAAGAGCCCAAAATCATGCCTAGGTTTCTGCTTGTACAGCTGAAAGAGTGGTGATATATTTTTGAGATTATGAAGAATGTAGAAAGAATGGTGTGAAAGAAGAGTTTCTAGCTTCTTTCTCACACAAAGATTGACTTCCTTTGATGTTTAGGTGGTATATTACTGGAACCCTCAAAAATGCTATTTACATTCCAGTGACAAGTTTTAAGGATACCAATAGCGTGTTAATATCTGTGTTTCAAATAAATCACTCTGGATACCAGGTACATATTTGAGGATGGAGGAGGAGACGAGTTAGATGGCTGTGGCAGTGGTCCAGCTGAGAGGTTTTCAAGGCTGATGGTGTACAAATGGTCATTTTAAGGATACTAAAGTAGTAGGTATTGGAGGGGAAAACTTTTAAGAAATATTTGGGAGACAGAATTGGTAGGTGAATATGAGAAGTGAGGGGTAGGGATGAGTTAAGAGAACATTCATGTTTCCGGCCTGGGGTGTTAGGAATGGGAGCAGGATTACCAGGGGAAAGATTTGGACAGTCTGGATATAACAACGATCAGATAGCTGTATCTATCGGTTTTAATCTTAAAGGAAAGTCTGGACTAGAGAGGAGGACCTTAGAAATGGTTTGGCCTTGTCTCCTTATTGTCACAATTTGCCTATTTTAGTAAATCCTTTTCATACATCACTGTAGAATGAAGCAAAAATGCTCTGTGGAAAATATTCAGTTATGACCTAGAACATCTATACAGCCGGTCAACAATATATGGTCACCAATATATTATAAATAAAAATAAAACATAAATTTTCACTTCTCTAATTTAAGTGCTTTTAACTATGAAGGCAATTAGGATTTTTAGAATTTAACAAAGTTTCCATTACCTCCCATATTCACCAGTGCTGCTCTTTGTATATTGGGTACCCAGCCTGCCCACAGCCCACGTATTCCTCCTTCAGCTAAGATTTTTGCAAATGCATGATGTACACCACGAAATCTAAGGAGAATAATAACGAAATGTGAAAACTCCATATATTCCTTTGTATGAAATGCAACTGGATAAGCTTCACTTATAGCTCTTATCATCTGGAGTAAATAACATCCAGATATAATTTATCCAGAATTATTAGAAATTGAAGCAATCTACGTAAGTCCAATTTACAGATAAACATAATAATCCTTTAGAAAAAAGGCCAACATTTGATTTAAACATTTTTTAACAGAAATCTTTATAAACTGTGTCATCTTCTCAAGATTATTAAACAGATAAAAATACCTTTCTTGATATTTTATATTATCACTACACATATTAATTATAGGAGAAAACCAAAGGTTATCAGACTTCTGGATTAATTTTACTGGTGATGGAAGGGACCTGCAAATTTTTAGAGTTCATCAAATAATGACATTAACAACAATTAATCTCATAAAAAATGACAGATTAAGAAGTAAAAAGGACAATTTCATAATAAGAGTTGTTAAAACGGAAGAATTTTAGCTTCAAGAAAATTTAGTAGACTATCTTGCTCATTTCTCTATAGATAGATGAAGAATGGTGCTGAGGAAGCATAAACCAAATATGGAAACTTCTGGCATTAAAAAAAAGTCTGAGCTTTATACAGTCAGAAAAACCTGAAGTCAAATGCCACCTTCACCACTTACTAGCCTGTGTGGCTTTTACTCAGGCATCACACTTTCTGAATCTCACCAAAAAGACAATGTCACATATTTATTGGACACACATAATTGCTGTTATGCTACATGAGAAGTTATGATCATGAATGATGATCACTGTAACTAAAATTTATGGAGCACTAAGTGCCAAGTATTTAATATACATGACATGCATTTTAATACTGAAAACTCATGAGATAGATAGTATGATTCTAATTTACATTTGAAGAAACCAAGGCTTAAAATGGGTAAGGAACTTGACTATGATTACAAAGCTAAAATGTGGTAAAGACTGGCTTTGAATCCCAGGCTGTCTGATCTCGATGTTCATGCTCTTTACTGTAGTAATATAGACTTGTCCCCATTACAGGTTAATATAAAGAGTCTGATTATTAAAATGCACTACATTAGGTATATTCAAACCAAAAATTTCCAACATTAAGAACAAAGAGGAGGAAAAAACTGAGGGATCAGTTAAAAACTCAGATATTTCTGGATCCTAATAACCAGTTTTCTCCTCCTATCCAAGAAGGCAGCGTGACTTCTCCCTGTTACTTAGTCATTAGAAGTTGTTATAAGATGACAAACTGGGCCCTGGGGTTCTATAAACTACTTGGTTAAGTCACAGTGGTACCCTTTTCTCCTGTGCTGTGCATGTTCTCTCCATGTTTTGAAGGCTGAAGGGGACCCTGGGCTGCAGTAGCCCAGCCTCCTTCTCCACTGAGTCAGCTACATGAAGAGGGGCAGAGAGCAGTGGTCAGTGGTGAAGATGGCCCCAAACCCTCCTTTGCCTCTGGCTCAGCTGCAGACCTGGAGTGTTCGGAGGAGCAGCTCCCTTTGTACTCAGCTCAAGTCATCCTGTACTTCCCTTTTTTCTGGGAAAGGTCTATCCATCTGCATGATTTTGTCCCTTTCCCAGGGGAAACTAAGTAGTATTTTAATAAACTGTTGAACATGGAACCCTTGAAAGAAAATCGGATTTTAATAATATAGTGTAATGCAATGGGAGGATTTTATATACCAAAGCCACACTTAAAAATTCCTTTAAATTAGGGAAAAAGAGGGCTTCGAGATGAAGGAGGAATGAGATTCAACAAGAAAGTTGGGACAATATGCAACGTTAACCCTGCTACTCTCTTCCTGCAGGGTAAAAGGAAGGAAAGCAAGGTTTTTCACACTAATGAGCAGCCAGGCATGTTAACCATCATGACAGCCTTTTGAGGGAGTTTGTAAAGATGAAAACCCAAGAGACCAGAAATGTTGAGTACTTCCACAACACCAAGCCACAATGGTAAAACTGAGATTCATACCAGGGCAAGTTTTAATAATCAAACTGTTTATGTTAACCTGCAGTAGGGGACAAGTCTAGCCTTGGCTGGAAAAAGCAGCAAAGAATATTACACACATATAATTTATCTGGTATAGAACATGTACACTTTCTAGTGCAAAGAAAAGATCCAGCTTAGTTTTCTTCTTAATGAACTTTCAAATTTAAAAAGTCAGAAGTAATATCTTTACTGCATATTGGATGATAATTCTACCAGGTACATGTTAAAAATATGATGGTGGCCAAGGGAAAAAGAGAAGTATTGGTTAATTGGAGAACTTACCGCAATGGTTTTCCTTCCAGTTTCCTTTTTCCTTCCATTTGCATCTGAACTTTCACTAGGTCGGTTGGATTGGCTAAAAACTGGCCAATAACACCAGCCATCATCCCTCCAATGACTGATTTCCTAATTGTAGAAGGAAATTCTTTTTAAAGTTGCCATTAATTTAGTGAATTTTATAGTGAACCAATACTGAGCTAGTACAGGGCCTAGGTAAGAGATTTCAGATCAAGTAAAGAAAAGGATATACCCAAGTAAGTCACAGAGTAATAACAGTTTGACTATTTACTGATGGGAGGTTAAAGAAGTATAAGGAGTGAAAATTTCAGGCCTTATATGGCCTGAAATCCAAAGGAAAGAGCAGTTGCTTCAAAGATATACATATCTGAATTGGTAATTGTAGTTTAACTCCAACTACGGTGGAATAAAAACTGGGTAGATGTAGTCAGCCTAACAGACAAAGGCTAGACTCCAGTCACCTTTAACCCAGATTACTGTAGTAGTCTCGGGGAAAATAAATACTTTCTTTCCTTTTACTTTAAAATAACTTGAAGAACTATAAATGGGTATAAAAGAAAAGTCTCCTTCTGACCCCTATGCCCAGCTCCCCTCCAGTGAAGCAATCACAATTTCTATTTTATTATATCCCTTGCCAGAGATAATAATGAATTCACTGAATGCTCATATCAGGCACTGTTTTGAGCATTTTAAAAATACCATTTAGTTCTCATATCAACCCTTGTGACAGTGCTGTCATTCTCTCTGTTAGATGAGGAAACTGAAGCACAGAGCAGTTGAATGACAGCTCAAATCACACAACAAATGAGTGGGACAGCCAAGATGTGAATCCAGACAGCCTGCATGTAGAGCTCACAGTCTTAAACATTAAGTTATGACTGACAGTTTGTGCATACACAAGCATATCTGTATAAATGTTCCGTTGTAAAAGCACTAATATAGAATGTCAAGTTGTACAGTGTTCTGCACTGTTTTCTTAACAGCATATCTTAAAGGTTATCCCTATCAGATTATATAGAGTAGCCTCATTCTTTTTAATAGTTTGATAGTATTTCATTTTATGGATATGCCATAATTTATTTAACTAGCATAACTTTAAGAAATGTGAACATTTACATAACATTTGCTAGAGCCTGTCAAATTGCTTTCCAGAAAACCTTGATCAATTTGCACTTCCACCAGCAACCTATGAAAATGCCTGTTTCTCCACACAATGATGAGCACAGTACATTATCGTATTTTCTTCTCTTTGCATCTCTCATAACCACTCTTTTCTCTGTATTTTTTACATAATTCTAATTGTTTATTCATCGACTGTTACTGTAAGCTGAACGACGGCAGGATTATTTCTTTTTCATTACTATAGCCTCAGTATTAAGTATAAGACTGGCATACCATAATTACCGAATAAACTGTTCTGATTGGGTCAAAAGGACATTAAACCTACCCACCCTGAAAGTTCTGGTATAATATTTCCTTTGAACTTTTTACTTAAACCTTTGCCTTCTGGAAGAAATTCCAAAATGCGAGGACTATTAATCTTCTATTCCATAACTGACTCTGGGAAAGCAATTAGTATAGCTTAGTACATTACAATTTTTCAAAAACAGGATAAAGAAATGTGGCCTGAAAGGTGAAACTACATATTGCCCTTTTTTTATAGTTGTGGCTTGGATTTTTTTAACACTAAGAAAGATTTTATAGGCATCTTTCTATGCTAGACACATGAAACCCACCTCATGCTTTTGATAATTGTGTTATGCCATAAATATATCATAACCTACTTAACTGCTTCCAATCAATAGTTTAAATTTAAAAAAAATTTCTATCAATACTGCTACAGTCAATATCTTTGTGTCTATCTTGATGCATACGTAGAAGCATTTATAAATGATTATAATCACAAAGGGTTAAAGGGTTACACATTCAAAAATGTTAACAAGTAATTTATGCTCCAGAAAGACTATCATAACTTATATTTCCCCTAACAGCTTAAAGTTGGTTTTAATTAATCCCCCTGATTATTGGTGAGTTTGAACATTTTAATGTTTAATGAACGTGTGTATTTCTTTTGTGAACTGCCTATTGGAATCTTTTCCTTAGTTTATTGTGTTTTTTCCCTCTCTCTCTCTCTATATATATATCTATACACACACACACACACACACACACACACACACAGAGGTGAAGAACAGGTTGGTATGTGCAGGCAGTGGAATCTTTCAGCTCATTAGTGCACCACTCTTTGCAAGAGAATCAATGAATTGCTTAGTTCTCTGAAGGCATAGATCAGATTTTGCAGATCTTCTAAGTCACATTCCAAAATTTCCACTTTATTTTGTGGGTGATTAGAAACCAGTGACAAGTTTTAAGGACACCAATAGCGTGTTAATATCTGTGTTTCAAATAAATCACTCTGGATACAGGGTACACATTTGAGGATGAAGGAGGAGACAAGTTAGATGGCTGTGACAGTGGTCCAGCTGAGAGGTTATATACTATAATTATATAAATAAAATTTTTTATTTTTATTTTTTATTTTTTGAGACAGAGCCTTGCTCTGTTGCCCAGGCTGGAGTGCAACAGTGCAATCTCAGTTCACAGCAACCTCCGCCTCCCGGGTTCAAGCGATTCTCCTGCCTCTGCCTCCTGTGTAGCTGGGATTACAGGCCCCCACCACACCCAGCTAATTTTTTGTATTTTTAGTAGAGACAGGGGTTTGCCATGTTGGCCAGGCTGGTCTCGAACTCCTGACCTCAGGTGATCCACCCACCTTGGCCTCCCAAAATGCTGGGATTACAGGCATGAGCCACCATGCCCAGCCTGTGTTTTCTATATTTCTATTTATTTATAGGCACTCTATGTATATTATTTATAGTAACCAATTTTTTCAGTTTCTGTTAAATAATATACGCTTACATTAATCATCTCACCTAATCCTATAAAAACACTTAATGGTTAGTGTTACTTCTATAGCTGCGAAAACTGAAGATAAAAAAGGTGAAGCAGTTTGTCCAGGTTATACAGTAGTAGAGCAGGAATTTGAGCCCATCCCTGTCTGACTCTAAAGCCGAGAGTTCTTAATAAAAAGAGAAATAAAAAGGTACTCTATAAGAATTCTTTCAACAGTAAAATATTAACTATCTCTATATATGCACCTTATATATGTATGTACATGTATGTCTGTATACCATGTGCAGTAAATGCTCAATTATCTGGACTTATATTGTAATTATTTATTATTTTAAGTCCATAACTTAAGGCAATTTGGGTACAAATGTACAATTTTACATAAACCTAATAAACATTAAGGCATTTGGGGCAACGGCATGTTATTTTCAAAACAAAACTTACCAAAGGGGATAATGCTCATCTTCACTCTTGCCAAACACAACCTCTCGGAGATGTTCATATGTGACCATTCGACCTCCGGAGTACACTGTGAAAAAAGATTAAAAAGGTAACTTTGGCTACATGTATCTATATGCTTATGTCTGTATAAAATAAGAGGACATTTCGACATGGCCTAGTCAATCTCTCTAGCTGTGTCTTTGTCTCACGGGGCTGATGCTTCTGACATGTGGGTTTCTTGATGCTTCTCCAAATGGGGCATGCTCTTTTCAGACTCTTGCCTTCCCACACACTGTCTGATCTTTCCAAAATGAATTCTCCATTCTCTGCTTTACTAACATGTCCTTGTCTTTCAGGACTCAACTCAAAAACATGTTTTTCAGAAAGTGCTCTCTGACCTTTTGATCATATTGATTAGAAATTAACTTTTCTTGCTTATCTTTCCCTCAGACCATGAGCTTCTCCAGGTAGGCTCTGTATGTTTGTTTTTACTTACCCCAGGTGCCCTAGTACATACCTTGGTGCACAGCAGGCATTTTCATTACATAAAGATACATAATTTCACTGGAGAATTTATTGTAATTTTTCAGCCAAGTATCAAACATATGAAATGAATCTTAGCTGTAAAACAATACAATGAACAAACTACAAATGAAAAGAAATGAAACTCAAAATAATAATGGGATGCAAAGAAGAAAATATTTTAAAAATGACAGAAAACAAAATAATTAAAATCAACACATGGTATTTGTATAGAGAGCTTTTCTTAATGTTTTAGAAAGCTGATGAAATATTTTAAGATACTCAAAAATATACAACTTGCAAAACCATTAACAGTCTCTGCACACAATTCCAGAAAGTTTTTGATGATACACCCTAACTTACTCATCTGGAGAACTGAGTCTTTAAAAATATTAAGCCAGCAAATATCAGAAATTAGAACTGAGCACTTTTCTGATCAAGGATCCTTTCATGCTTCAGGAAACATTATGAGGAGAAAAATGCCAAATCTATCCTACCTCCTTTGAAGCCAATTTTATATTCTCCAATTTTATATTCTCCTGTACACAAGCTAAAAAGTCAAGTCCTCCTCTTGTGAGTGTCACTGTGGAAGCAAAGTAGAAAAATGTTCTCACTGGCATAGTGGCAACCATCTTCCTTTAAGGGTGACTAAGGCCCGCATAGCTAGTTAGGTAGCCTTGGAACTGGGGCAAAAATCACCTGTGTTGCATTTACACTATAGCCAGTGTTGGATTAGGCAGTGAACTCTGTTCTCTTTCAGAGTAGCCTGCTCTTAGATTATGAGACAGAGACTCATGAGATTTGGCACTGTAATAAATATATGTTAATTTTCAAAAAATATGAAAAATTTAAATTATGTGTTTAAAGTTCTTAAGTGAAGAAAAATGATATCAGCTATTCATTTTTTTCTTTCTTAAACCTATACAAATTTTTATTAAGAAAATTTTCAAACACTGAAGAGTAAATAATATGTAACTCCCTCTATCTCTACGTATTGAGATTTATCATATTTCTGCCATATTTCCTTAATTTTCTAACTTTTTAAATTTATTTTGTATTCTTTTGAGATGGAGTTTCACTCTTGTCACCCAGGCTGGAGTGCAATGGCATGATCTTCGCTCACTGCAACCTCCACCTCCTGGGTTCAAGCGATTTTCCTGCCTCAGCCTCTTGAGTAGCTGGGACTACAGAAATGCACCACCATGCCCGGCTAATTTTTGTATTTTTAGTAGAGACAGGGTTTCACCATGTTGGCCAGGCTAGTCTCGAACTCCTGACCTCACGTGATCTACCCGCCTGTGCCTCCCAAAGTGCTGGATTATAGGCGTGAGCCACAGCACCCGGCCCAGTTTAATTTTTTTAGAGATAGGGTCTTGTGTTGTTGCCCAGGCTGGAGTGCAGTGGCAGGATCAAAGCTCACTGCCACCTTGAATTCCTGGGTTCGAGCTGTTTTCACACCTCAGCCTCCTGAGTAGTGGGGACTAGAGTCATGTGCCACCTTGCCTGGCTAATTTTCTTACTCTTTGTAGAGACAGGGTCTTGCCATCTTGCTTAGGCCGGTGTCGAACTCCTGGGCTCAAGCAATTATCCTGCCTCGGCTTTCCAGACTGCTGGGATTATAGGCATAAGCCACCATACCTGGCTTGCTTCATTGTTTTTTGCTTAATTAATATTTTAAAGTGGTTTACAGACTTCATGACAGTTCATCCCTAAATACGTGAGTATGCGTTTCTAAAAATTTAGGACAGTAACTTCTTAATAATAATTGGTAGTTAATTTTTTTCTTCTTAAGAGACTGTATGTGTTCTGGCCAGGCACTTTGGCTCATGCCTGTAATCCTAGCACTTTGGGAGGCCAAGGTAGGTGGATCACCTGAGGTCAGGAGTTTAGGACCAGCCTGATCAATATGGTGAAACCCCGTCTCTACTAAAAATACAAAAATTTCATGAAGTCAAGAGTTCGAGACTAGCCTGACCAACATGGTGAAACCCCATCTCTACTAAAAATACAAAAATTAGCCAGGTGTGGTGGTGTGCGCCTGTAATCCTAGCTACTCAGGAGGCTGAGGCAAGAGAATCACTTGAACCTGGGAGACGGAGGTTGCAGTGAGCTGAGGTCACACCACTGTGCTATAGCCTGGGCAACAGAGAGAGACTCTCTCAAAACAAAAAAAGAAAAAAGAAAAAAAATTAGCTGGGTGTGGTGGCGTGCACCTGTAGTCCCAGCTACTCGGGAGGCTGAGTCAGGAGAATTGCTTGAACCTGGGTGATGGAGGTTGCAGTGAGCCGAGATGGCACCACTGCACTACGGCCTGGGCAATAGAGTGCAACTCTCAATAAATAAATAAATAAATAAATAAATAAATACATAAATACATAAATAAATAATAATAAAAAAGACTATGTGCTGCATGTGTTCAGGTATTGCATCAGTAGGAGAAAAAAACTAGCTTGTTTTTGGACAAACAGAAAAGCACAGGAGACAAACACATAACTCATAACAAACTTACCAGCTAGAATCAAGATAAATACCTACGTGTCTGTAAATGGCCGGTGTCACTCCTTGCCAAAGCTTTAGAAAGCCCTCCTCTTGAATGATCCCTAGGGCTGTGCGCACCATTCCCCTATAGGGGGCAGATTCTCTTGCACCGTCTCCCAACCGAGCAAGAGCTGCTTCTCCTTGCATTTGGAGTCGAGTTTTTGTGAGATCCAGGGGAAAGGTTGCTAACAAAAACACAAATGCAGGGAAAAACCCACAACATTCAGAGAAACAAACAAAAATCTAAAATCATAGGAGTAATATTTTCCCAAGACGGGTTGTTCTCAAATTTTAGAATATAACAGAATCAGCTAGGGAGGTTTTAAAAATTTGAAATTTCCTAGCCCCATGCCCATGGAATCTAATTCGGTAGGTTGAAGAGGGTTTAGAAACTTGATTCTCACACAGTTCCAAATTTAAGAATCACTACGCAAGAGCATCTCGTACCACTGGCAAAAAAAATAAAATAAAATAAAATAAAAATGACAAGCCTTGGGTTCTTTCTATTCAGAAATTTCACTTTAATATCTGTTAGTCATTAATTTTTGCTTTTCAATGGGAAATAATTTATCCATATTCTGTACCATCCTCTTGACTGCAGCCATGATTATTTGAGATCTAATGTAACATTAGAATACTGCACTATATATTCTTATGTACTGTAATAAATGCTAGAGGAAGCTGAATTCTATAATTTCATGGATGATGTTCACATGCAGATGAATCACTGACATGATGTTTGAGATGCAGAAGATGTAATGGAGTTTATAATGTTGTCTTTTATATGCAAGGGTCACAAGCTCAATATTCTTTCAATTAAAGCATATATGGAATTATTTTTCCAGCACTAAATTATATGCAAGGCCTACTCATGGCCTCCTTACAAGTACTAACTGTATTTTGGAAAAATGTTTTGGTTTTAAATTTTAAATTAGAGATAGGCCTTTTACCTTAATACAGTTAAGCTAAATGGCCTACATAAGGAAGATAAAGCTCATAACTTTATAAAGAAAATGTCCTGAATATTTAAAATAATGACGTTCAGACAAGTTCATGAACATTACTCACATTATATGAGACTTTTCAATGACCACCACCTGACACAAAACCTTAGTACACCTTTTCCAAGAGAAAACAATGTGGGGAAGGGAAATGAATATTAAATCTTACCCTTTATTTTTTGGAAAAGTTAGTATCTTGCTGACAGTTTCCCTAGAACAGAAGTAGCTTGCATAGACTTCAAGCAATGTTTTATTGACATATGAAACCTGAAAAATCTTAATAGGATTCTCCATATTACACAGATTATGTCTTTCAAAATAAGCTTTGTTTTCTTGCTGGTTTCCTAAATGATGCTTCAGTTTCCTGAAGTGATTTGTACTTAAAACCATCCCACATTTTGATTTCCATCCACTCTCCCCACACCATTCTCTCCATGAATTTTTAACAAAGAACAGTCCTGTATAAAAGCCATTGAGTCGCAGGGGGGACATATCAGTTAAAAATAAAACCTGGAAATATCATTCAGCAATCTGCTTTTAGATCTTTTTAAGCTGATGAATTTTATTTCAGTAAAAACAATGAAAATTAAAAATTCTCCATCATTTTCGAAAGGAGAGACATTAAAAAATAGAGGGGCTAAAAGGCAAAATGGAAGAGCACAAAACAACCGATCATGGCTGGCTATGCTAGAATTAAAAAATAAACTCTTAAAATAGGACCAACTAACATTTACAAATGATAACGCATCAGAACTGTTCTTTTTATTTTTTTGTAACAGGCAAGAAAATGTTAGGGTAATCTTAAAATACACAGTTAAGGCTTCACAGGAAACACATGAGTACACTACTCACAAAATCCTTGGAATAAACGCTACTTGCTCATTCAAGGGCATCATCATTCCACTCTAGATGGCCTCTTGAAGTTTTTTCTGACTCATTTAGGCAGATGTAGCTGCTCTTCTATGCTTTTATGACACCTAATAATATCTTCATTATAACAAGTGCACATTATAATTCTCTTTCTCTGTCTCCCCAGCAGCCTGTAAGAAGGTCAGACTGGGTCTTTTCAAATATATATCCACAGTCCCTGGTATTGTAGTAATTATAAAAATGTCGCAACTAATTGGTGTCCTGCCTTGGGTTTAGCAATCATATATTATTGACTTCTCAGAATCCTGCAAGGCAAACAGTATAGATGAATTACACTCAGAGAGGTCAAGTAACCGGCGGATGCTTAAGTCAATGCTCTGTGAGTGGCAGGTTAATAACGGAAGTCCCACAAGGTAGGTCCACAACTTGGACCCACAAGACAATGCCAGTGTGGCTGTGTAAGACTATAAACCACAGAAATTATCTCAGTAACGATGGAAAACAGATTATGTTTTTAAAAAGGTCATCCTCATGAAAAGGAAAATGATTCCTACAGAGGAATGACACTGGCGAGGCTTCTCAAAGTACAACATTCAAGCACCACAGCACATGCCTAAGGGAAGCATTAGACGAGATTAGAAGGAAAAGGCCGTGGAGACCTCAATCCCTCCTCCTCCCACCGCGGGCCTGGCCTCCACCACCGCCTCCGCCAGGCGGGCGTGGAAGGGGCGACCTCTCCGATGCGCACTGCCGGGCGCCAAGCCGCCCGCGCTCCCTCCCCCAGCGCGGCGCGTGCCACTGGCCCGGGAGGCCCAGGCGTGGGCAGCCGGGTACCTAGCTCGGCCACGGTAGCCGCGCAGCCGGACAGTAGGAACTTGCTCGCTCGGGGCCATCTCTGGGTCAGCGGCAAAAGCCTCTCCTCCTCCGGGACGGACATTCAGCAGCAGGGCAAAGCGATAACGCACCCCTTCTCGCCGCTGCACCGCGCCGCGGCTGCCGCTTCCCTGCCAGGGCGGCCCCTTTTCAACCGGCGAGTGGCCGGATAAGGACCATTTCCCTCGTTCGGCTCGGCCGGGCGGACCCGCAACCTTCCTAGCAGTCCCAGGCTAGAGTGGTTCAGCTACCCCCTGCACCTCAGAATAGGAAAACACAGCGGAGCCCAGCAGGTTACTGGGCAATGTAGTCCGCCGGGCTCCACGATGTCTCTGATTGGCCTGCCGCGGGGCCCGCTGCGGCTCCGCCCCCGGTCTCCATAGCAACGCGACTGGTTCTCGCCCGTCAGTGCTAGCCCGGCCCTGCCCTGCCGCTCCCTGCGTTTTTTCCGCGCTGGCTGAGATTCAAAGACAAGTGGAGGTGGGAGGGAGCGACAATGCAAAAATCACCTAAAAATTGGGACAGAGGAAGGAAGCTACAGTTACGAAGGAGAGCTGCAAAAGTTGTAGCAGAAAGATTGGGAGTCCCGGCAGGTTCCGTAGCCCATAGAAAAGAAGCTAGTGCCAGGACGGCAGGACTGTTTCACACTTCTCTGATTCTGGAAGGTGCTGGACAAAAACATGGAACTAATTTCCCCAACAGTGATTATAATCCTGGGTTGCCTTGCTCTGTTCTTACTCCTTCAGCGGAAGAATTTGCGTAGACCCCCGTGCATCAGGGGCCGGATTCCTTGGATTGGAGTTGGATTTGAGTTTGGGAAAGCCCCTCTAGAATTTATAGAGAAAGCAAGAATCAAGGTATGTGGTCGTGGCAGGCGGGGTCTCCAGAGGAGACACTGCTTTCTTTTTAAAATTTTCTTTCATTGGCTCTTAAGTGCAGTGCTAGAACACGGGGAACATACCTGCTTGCCTCAACTAAAGGATCTAGTCACTTCTGAAATCCTCTACTAACAATTAACAACAATATTCTGTGCAAAATTTTGCAAAAGAAATGAAATACAATTGCAGCGTGCATCTACATTTTTGGAAGTAGAGATTAACTTTTCGTGTTTTTACTTCATCGAAGTTAAGTTCCAAATGTATACGTGTTCAGTAAATGTTTGCAGTAATTGGGAAAGATAAAGTGTAATCCAATTTAAGTTTGTGAAAATGAGTAATTCGTATCCAATTCGGAGTTAACACCAAAATATTGCACAAATTGCTTGCACAGTTGGTCCATACAAAATAAACAGGCTCTGTATTTTTAGCTGACGTTGTTATTTGATAATGATATGCTCCATTTTCACTACGGCCTGAGGAGACTAGTAATCCTCCTTGTACTAGACGTTTTTGTCTTGAAAGTATCTTTTAAATGTCTGAGCGCTTTAAGGAACAGACCTTTATTAATGTCTTTTAAGTTAATTCAATTTAAGTCTTTTATTCAATTTCCAGTCACAAAGGTTTTATGGTATTTGATTGTCTAATAAATTTGTACCATATTAATTATCATTATTCTTATGAATTATAATACTTTGTGTGGTGACCCGTTTTCCATCTGGTTAGCCCAATTTGTAGAATGAATTTATATGTAGTAGCATTATTTTGCCACTGATCATTTACCTTCAAAATCTCTGAGATTCCAATTTAGTAAAAAACGTATAGAAAATTAAAGAGAACTAAGATGAAAATAAAAATAACCCAGCATATCACACCAGAAATACTGTAAAAATTTAATGTATTTATATTATGTTGGTCTTTTTCCTATGTATTTACAACTATTTAATGAACAACAATGGAATAATAGTGTAATACTTTTATGTCCTTTCGACTTTAACATATAAAGTTAATAACTTTCCTGTATCATGAAATACTTTGAATCTTCCTTTTATGGCTATATTTTGTCATAGGAGGATACACTAGTTTACTTAAATCTCAATAGTTGGGTTTATAGGTTGCTGCCAACCTTTTTTCTTTCTCTCAACCAATGCTCCAGTGAACATTCTTGCGTGTGTGTGTGCATGTATTGATTGTGTGGTTGTACATTTTGCATTTATCTGATTGTTTACTCAGAATAAATTTCTAGGAGTAGAATTGCTGAGTCAAACAACTTGCACATTGAAATTGTTTATATGAAGGTGTTACCTTTGGAAAATGGTGTATGAATGTGCAATTTTTATTTTCCATTGACTGTTTGGAATTGCCTAACTTCTCATATCCTGGGCCACACTGAATGCCATAATTCTTTGAAATTTTTGCTAGTCTGATAGATGAAAAATTATATCTCCTAAAGAAATACTCCTTTGTCTCCCACAGCCTTCCTTACGCATATAATTTTGATAATTTTTAAGGAACTGTTTTTTTACAAGCTTGTGTCAGAAGGCTAAATATTTGTGAGGTCTCTGTTGCTATCCTGACTAAACAAAACAAGTTATTGCTGGACTCCATGGCGCACACCTGTAATCTCAACACTTTGGGAGACAGGGGTGGGAGGACTGCTTGAGGCCAGGAATTTAAGACCAGCCCGGGAGATACAGCAAGACGTCATCTCTACAAAAACTAAATATAAAAATAAAAAAATTAACCTGGTGCAGTGGCACACGCCTGTAGTCCCAGCTACTCAGGAGGCTGAGTCGGGAAGATTGCTTGAGCTCAGGAGTTCCAGGTTCCAGTAAGCTATGACTGAGCCCTGCACTCCAGCGTGGCAACAGAGCAAGACCTTGTCTCTTTAGAAAAAAGAATACGACTGCTTTATTTGATGTTTTACTACTAAAAGCTTTTAAGGTTCACCCTTGCCTCTTCTTGTACCCTTAATCTGGGCAGTATGATAACAAAACAAAACAAAAAAAGCCAGGGTGCTCCCACCTTTGGTGCCAGGAGAGATTCAAACCACACAAACCCCAACCTTCATGCAGGAAGGCTCACACCGGAGCCTTCCCCCTAACCACAATAAAACCCTAAGACCTGTCTCTTTTCACTGTTTTCTCAAATCATTTTCAGATCAGCTTGAGAGGACTGCCCTACTTTCCCCAGAGAAGTCTCATTATGTATGAAATAAATCTCTTCATACCCTCTTGGGGTGTGTGTATGTGTGTGTGTGTGTATCTGTGTATGTAAATATAGTCACTGTCTTGACGTCCAAACCAAATCTTGGGTGGGAGGTTCCATTCTGAGTTTTTGCAGTGGCTGCAACAGGTACTCAGTAGACTTGATGTGAAATTGCATCTAAATGGCAACTGCATAAGACACTACTTATGGCATATTGAACCTTCAAGAAAAAACTTCTAAAATTCTATCATTAGCTAATACTCTCAACTTCTCATGCCCCTCTAGAATACTGAAAAGAGACAACTTTGGTGACCACAAAAAAATCTTCCTATTATTTTTATTTAATCTTTGAATAGATTATGCATTTATATGGTTTGAAAAATTGTAAATATAAAAACTACAGGAAAAGTCCCTTCAACCTCTGTTTCCCTTCCACCCAGTTCTCACTCCTCACTCCCAACCTTGGCAACCCTGTAATTCATTTCTTATATGTTGTTTCGTAGTTTCTGTAACTGTATACAAGCAAATAGAATTACAGAATTATTTTCTACCTTATAAGCAAAATATGTCATATTATTCACACTGTTCCTTTGTCAATAGGTATTTACTCTTTACATCTTAGTACCAGATAGAACTCCTAATTCTTTTCTTTGAAGATGCATGGATATGGCTGCGTTTGTTTAATAAATTTCCTCATCGACAGAAATGGGGTAGTCAGATATCTAAGATAACCTGCAATGATCCTACAATTATTCCCTTGTGTAATCACCTCCTTTTGAGTATCAACAAAACCTAGTGACTCACCGCTAATGAACAGAATATGGCACAAGTGATCTGATGTTACTTCTGTGATTAGGGCTTTCATCTTGATAACAGACTCAATTGCCTTTCTAGTTTACACTCTTTGATGATGAGAGCTGTCATTATAGAGAGGCCTACAAGTCAAGAAATAGAGGGAGGTCCTGGCCAGCCCCAGTAAAAATCAAAGGTCTTCAATCCAATAGCCTGTGAAAAACTAAATTCTGCCACCAACCATGTCAGCCTGGTAGTGAATACTACTACCCGACTGGAGCCTTGAGATGGCTAGAACCCAATCTTTAGTTACGAAATTCTATTACGAAAGAAAAACCCATATTGCAAACCTGATACTTTGTACTTTATAATTGAGACAGAGGATTTTGTTTATGCTTCAAATTGCCTGGTTATATCTGTCTTTTGTTGATTAGAATTTACCATTTTTTAAGCATGAGACATTGATAAAATTTCTGGCACTCTGACTAAGAGAGTTATTTTAAACACGTAATAGTATAGACAATCTGCAGCTATCTACAAGTATCTATTTGTTGACACAATGGAAACATTATTTGAAAACAGTGTCCCAAAGTGTACTAGGCTGAAGTTCGGTATTTTGTAAAAATATTCAAGAAATAGTTTAAGTAAATTGTTGGAAAAATATTGGCTCAACAAAGCATCATTATTTTTCAGGTTCTAATGAGGGAAATGGTGTCTACCTCCCACCAACAGGTGTAGAATGTGAAATTCTGAAAATGTGGGCATAGGATCTAAATGTCAAGCAGCCCCCCAAAATACAAAGTTCCTTACATTAAAATAGGTAAATTAGACAACTTCTGCAGTTTGTCTGCTTAAACAGCTATTGGGAAGGACACCTCCTTTAAGCCTCTCTAAGTGATACTTGGAGTCTTACCTGTAGTCATCTATGTTGAGTTAAAATCTACTTTCTCTTATATTATTAAAGCTGCACCAATTTTGTTTTGGATACTGTTTGGATGATACATATTTTTCTATCCCTTTCAATTTTTCGGAGTCTTTATATTTTAACCGAGTCTCTTGAAAAATAAAAGATAGGTTGAACCAAATTAAAATAAAAATGCAACATATCACAATTTCTATCACTATGTGCTTATATTAGAAAAGAAAAATCTGAAATTGATAAACTTTCAAGAATCATCTCCTTCTAAAAAAGAGTAAAATAAGCCCAAATAAAGCAGAAGGAAGGAAATAGATCAATGAAGTTGAAAATTTTAAAAATAAAATAAGGAAAATCAATGAAAGAAAGAACTGGTTTTTTGAAAAGACCAGTAACATTGCCAGACTTCATGCAGGACTGATAGAGAAAACACAAATGACCAATGTTTGAATGAAACAGGGAATATCACTGCAGACATCAAAAGACATGATAAGAAAATACTATGAATAACTCTACAAACATAAATTTAACAAGTTACATAAAATGGATCAATTCCTAGAAAACCATATTCTAACAAAACTATCCAATATACAATACATAATTTTAATAGCCCTACACTATTAAGAAAATTGAATTTGTAATTTGATAACCTCCCAAAAAGAATTCTCTAGGCCCAGATTGTGTCATTGGAAAACTATACCAAATGTTTAAAAAAGAATTAACTATGAGTTCTACACTATTTCTTCCAGAAAGTAGAAGACATAGGAACATTTCCCAGTCTATTTTATGAAGTTGGCATTACCTTGATATCAAGTCACAGATAGTACAGAAGAAAACTACAGACAAATATTACTTATGAATATATTAATAGATGCAAAAATAACAAAATATCAGCAAATAAAATTTATCAATATGTAAGACGAATTACCAAGTGAAGTCTGTCAATCCATGTAAGCTGCTGTATTAACAAGCTAAAGAAGAGAAAGTACATAACTGATACAGAAAAAGCATTTGACAGAATTCGATATCCATTCCTGATATCCATTCATGATAAGGAATAGAGGGAAATTTCCTAACTCTATAAAAGACATCTACAAAAATCCTTCAGTTAACAGGACACTTAAATGATTAAAGACTAAAGACTTCCATGTGATTGGGAACAAAACAAAGATCTCTGTTGTCACAACTCTTATTCAGCATAGTGTGGGAAATTTTAGCCTGTGCTATAAAGTAAGAAAATAAAATAAAATACATACAGATTTAAAAGTAAGAAATAAAACTGTCTTAATTTGCAGATGACATCCTTGTCTATGTAGAAAATCCCAAGGAGTCTACAAAAACCTCTGGAATAAATATAAGGTATACATAAAAATATCAATTGTTTGGTTACATACGAACAATGAACATGTGGAAACCATAATTAAAAATACATTAGCATTTATAATAACTCAAGAAATATTTAGGTATAAATCTAACAAAACATATAGAACTTGTATGCTAAAATCCACAAAACATTGATGAAAAAAATCAAAGGTCTTAAGGGAGACACATACTGTATTCCTGATTGGAAAAGTCAACATATTAAAAATGTCAGTTTCCTCCAAACTGATATCCAGGTTTGATGCAAACACTATTCCCAACAAGATTTGCTATAGATATAGACAAGGTTATTCTAAAATTTATATGAAAAGGCAAAGAAACTAAAATAAATAAAACAATTTTGAAAAAGTAGAATAGAATGAGAGGAATCATTCCACTCAATTTCAAGGCCTATTATTAATTAAGATGATGTAGTACTGGCAGAAGGATAGACACAAAGATCAGTGGAACAAAGTAGAGTATCTAGAGATAGATCCATACAAGTATGCCAACTGATTTTTGGCAAAGGTGCAGAAACAACTCAGTGAAATAAAGATGGCTTTTTTAAACAAATGGTGATGGAGCAATTTGACTCCATAAGCCAAAACAAACAAAACAACAACAAAGAACCACCCCCAACACACACACACAATGAATTTCTACCTAAGTCCTATATCTTATACAAAATTAACTCAAAATGGATAACAGACTTAAATGTAAAACATAAAGATATAAAACCTATAGAAAGAAATATAGAAGAATATCTTCCTAATTTGGGATAGAAAATAGCTCTTAGACTTAACACCAAAAGGACAGTTCATAAAAGGAAAAACTGATAAATTGAACCTCATCAAAATTTAAAAACATTTGCTCTGTAAAAGAGCTCATTAAAAAGAGTTAAAGAAAAGCTACATACTGGGATAAAATATTTGCAAACCACATATCCAACAAAGGACTAATATCTAGAATATATAAAGAATTCTCAACCCTCAACAGTATAATACAAAATCCAGTTAGAAAATGGGCAGATGACATAAACAAGATGTATCAATGAAGAGAATATTCAGATGGCAAATAAGCACATGAAAAGATGTTCAACATCAATAGTCATTAGAGGTAAGCAAATTAAAATCATGAGATACTACTACACATCTATCAGAAGGGCAACCATAAAAATAGCAACACCACCAAATGTTGGTAAGGATACAGAGAAACTGGATTACTTATACATATGGTGGTAATATAAAATGGTACAGCCGCTCCAGAAAACACTTTCCCAGTTTCTTAAACATCTAAACACACAGCCAACCATATGACCTGGCAATTGCACTTCTAGGAATTTATCACAGAGAAACTTAATGTTTACATAAAAACCCAGATATGGATGTTTATGTTTGTGACAGCGCCAAACTGAAAAGAATCTCACTGTCTTTCAACCTTATTCATTTTTATTGTTTTTATTTTTAGAGACAGTCTTGCTGTGTTGCCCTGGCCGGAGTACAGTGGTGCAACCTCAAAAACTCCTGGGCTCAAGTGATACTCCTGCCTCAGAACCCCGAAGCAGTGGGATTATAGGCATGTCTAGCTCAGCCTTCATAATGTTTAAATAAGCTGTCGTACATTCACACTGTGGAGTACTACTCAGAAATATAAAGGAGTGAATGATTGATACACACAATTTGGATGAACATTCAGAGAATTACACTGAATGAAAAACCAGTCCCCCAAAATTGTATACTACATAATTCCATTTATATAACATAGTGAAATTCAAAGTTATAGAAGTGGAGAACAGATGAGCATTGCCAATGATTAAGGAGAAGGTGGGAGTGGGAGAAACAGTGAGGGTGGCTATAAAAGGGCATCATTTAAGATCTTTGTGGTGATGGAAATATTCTGCATCTTAACTGTATCAATGTCAATAGCTTGGTTGTGACACTGTACTATAGTTTTGCAAGATGTTAATACTGGGAAAACAGAGTAAGGGATATGTAGGCTGTCTCTGTAACATTTCTTACAACCCCATGTTAATCTACAATTATCTCTAAATAAAAAGTTTAAAAAATATACAAGCACCACTTCTACAGCATACCATGTGTGCCTGCCTTTACTTCGTAGTACTGAGGCTGCTGACGTTGCATACAAGAAAAGAACAAAAGGAAAGCAAGTACAACAACACAACAACAACAACAAAAACCCTGTTACATAATTTCTAACACTGTGCATGACCATCTTTCACTCTGCAGTTATATTGCTGTTACTTTAAATGCCTCACATCAACAATTATCTCAACTGCTGATTCAATGTATTTGAATGTGGTTAGTCTACACTTGTGGCCAGGTGCTTATAGATGTTACAAAAGGTTACCTACTAATGGGAAGCTAAGAATTCTCATTTGAACAAAACTTTAACAGTGAAAATAAGTCATCTTCTAAGTACTGGTTAACAAACAATTATAGATAGGAATGTTAGAAAGCAATGTAGATGCCTGGATCACTAATGTACAAAAATGGGACTTCATTTTTTTGGTGGCTTAATGATTTTTGGGCCTGCAAGTTGCCTAGTACTACCCAACAGTGTGTTGCAGGAGTAATCATGTGCCATCTCTTGGGAGGTATAGAAATGACTAATACTGAAGTAGTGATGAGCATAAATTATGCCTTGAGATATGTATAATACTGTAATGGAATATGAAAGTATGATGCTTTATTTTGATGATAGAGTCATGGAAAAGATTGTGGTTTGTTGCCCACATTCATAATTGAAGAAACTGATAAATTATACTTAGACGCCAATTAAGATGATGACATATTTTTTTTCCCAGCAAGGTCATAGACCCCTGATATCAAACCCTGTGCTAAGTATGTTTACAGGTTGCTAAGAGTGATCTGATAAAGAGGGGAAAATTAATGATGTAGGAGAGAGAGGCATAAATGTAGAAAAGAGAAGGCAAGAGTGTAGGATCCATAACACAAATGGAGAAGTGTTGACATTTCACAAGGGCAGGAGCTTCCATCCGTGTTAAGAGGAGGGAACAGATGGAGAATGGGTGCAAAGGTATATACCTTGCAGGATTTAGTAATGAGAAACTGAAACTGCTACTTGATGGCTCCATTTTTCCAGTGAGTTACAAGGCAGGGACACTATGTCAGAGTGGAGAGGTTGGGTAGGTTGTACAGGTGAAATAGTCATTTTGAAAACTAGGAAAGTGAACAGATTAGGAAAGTGTATAGGATTGCAAGACATTGTTGAATAACCATAGATTTCCTGTAAACCAGCTGGCACTATTGAACTTTCTTGTTGAACAATATTCAGCTATAGGTTGCTTATAAGTCTACTAATATCTTGAAAACAATGTTTAAATGTCACAATGTTGATATAATTTCTAATTATTTATAATTATTATTTTCTACTTATTTCATACTACAAGAAAGGAAGCTACAAATAGGCAATAAAATGAACAAAGGGAACATTACATGTCAGGACAGAACAAATTAAAATTTATATAATTCAGATCTGACTGAAACAATCAGAATTTATAACTAATTACCAAATATAATAATTTGTCTTTTGACTGTAACTTCAGCATTAGGATTCTTGAGGAGAAAGGTCTTAAACATGGCTTAGAAATGCTAATATAATCTGTGTTTGTTTTATTTCAGTATGGACCAATATTTACAGTCTTTGCTATGGGAAACCGAATGACCTTTGTTACTGAGGAAGAAGGAATTAATGTGTTTCTAAAATCCAAAAAAATAGATTTTGAACTAGCAGTGCAAAATATCGTTTATCATACAGGTAAGGAATATTTTCAGATAGTCCATTTGAAATCCAACATTGGAATCCAGGAGTAGTTTTAGGTAAAAATTACATCCTCACTCCTCTATCAAGAATGATGAAGGTCCATTATTTTATTCTTGAGGTATGGGTAGAAGAGGAAAGAGTTATGGGCAGAAGAGTTTGGCCATTGAAACGCAAATGAATGGCAGCCTCATACATTTAGATTTGAATTAGACACGTGAAAGTGATAAGGTTACCTCATTGATGTTTTCTTTAGAGAATATTTGGAATCTGTATCATGTTACAGCTTCCAAGATGTCACTAATTCTGTTCCACCGCTGTGTGTACAGTGTTCTACAGGCTACAGCTCTTGGACTGATTACATGCTATTCAGTCCCCGAAACTAGAATTCCATGGCTTAGTAAATCCTTTACAGTGGCATTTCCTGACATATTTTGTAGGGCTGTTACGGTAAGTGGGAGCTTGACTTGCCCTTTCACAAATCCTCTGTCTTCAGAGACTGCCAGATTGTACAGTCAGCATGCTTCCGGTATGGCTGTCTGCCTTCATTTCTTCCTAGGCTGCAAATGGGTGTACTGGGGCCATGTGTCCTCCCTGGAATGCAGAGCTAGTTCATTTTGTGTCTGGTTCTTTTTTGTGCTTTCACAATGTTTTTGTTTGCTTCTATTCTCTGTGACTTCTTTCTCTCTGTTTGCCTTTTTTCTTCTTTGGTTCCTTTTCATGTAATCTTTTGTGCATTTCTTGCCATTAAGATAAGAAAGTTTGTTTTAAAAACTACCAGTAATCAATAGAATTATATATATATTTTTCTTCTTGCATGCATGATATCACAACCTGTTGGTGAAATTCTTTGATTATTTAGTGCTTCTTGATACTTGGACTATGAAATTTCAGATCAAATAATAGAAATATTTTGAAGGCCTTTGATCTGTAGAGTCACATATCCCTTTAAAAAAATTTGCTAAATTAACAGAGGTGTATGGAAATGATTGAGTTTTTTTTACCTGGGCCTCCTCTGGGGACTTTCATGCTTAAATATTTCTGTTGAACAGATGAAATATATTAATATTTATTCTTGAGTCAGCTTCCCTTTCCTCCCATATATTCCCCAACCATAGAGAAGATGTATGCTTAGGAAATCTAAAAACTGTTTTTCATTAACTTACACAAAATGTAACTTACACGTAATAGCACGATGGAATGCAAAATTACAACTTATTCTTTGAAAAAGTTACTTTAATAAAATGACAATAGTGGGCACAGGGGACTACTGGAGGGAAGGGGACGGGTGGCAAAGGTTGAAAAACTATTGAGTACTGTGCTCATTACCTGAGTGATAGGATTAATCATGCCCCAAACCTCAGCATAACACAATATACTCATATAAAAAACCTGCACATGTACCCTCTGAATCTAAATTTTTTTTAAAGAAAAAATTACTTCAAAGTCAATAAAACAAGGTGAAAGAAAAATATAGAGAAATGAGTAAAAAATAAACCCCAATTTTTAATTAGGAGAGTGTGTTGTAGAGGGAGCATGAATACTAATATAAAGAAAATAGTGGGCTGAAAACTATTCATGGTGTTAGGAAAGGCTCCTGGTGGGAGTAATATTCAAGAAGACACTTGAAGGACAAATAGAAATGTGCAGCATAAGTTTAAAGCTCATAGGTGTGTGGGATTGGGTGGGAGTAGATATGGGTATAACGAAGGGGAGAACATTCTGAACAGACAGAACAGCCTCTGAAATGCTGGGATATGTAAAATATGTGTTTTTAATGTATCTGGACTATAGATTTGGAGGGAGAAGGGTTGAAAATACCAGCTCTCTTAATCATCCATTTATAGATTATCCCTTAAAGTGAATAAAGTTCCACCATCTCACAGAATACATTGAATCTTTTTTGTTTGTTTGTTTTGAGATAAAGTCTCTCTCTGTCGCCCAGGCTGGAGTGCAGTGGTGTGATCTCAGCTCACCGCAACTCTACTTTGTGGGTTCAAGTGATTCTTCTGCCTCAGGCTCCCCAGTAACTCGGATTACAGGTGCCCACCACAGCCAGCTAATTTTCCTATTTTTAGTAGAGATGGGGTTTCACCATGTTTGGTCAGGCTGGTCTGGAACTCCTGACCTCAAGTGATCCACCTGCCTTGGCCTCCCAAAGTGCTGGGATTACAGGTTTGAGCCACCACACTCAGCAGAGAATATGTTGAGTCTTTATCTACTTTTATTTACGGGAGGTGACCTTATATGCTGGGAGGACTTTGGCTGTAGTCCCTGCTGACCAAATAATAGTAGAGATATATTGACTGTGTGTTTCAAGGAGTTGTTGCTTATTTTGAAAATAGTTTTCTTTGTTCATAGCATCAATTCCAAAGAATGTCTTTTTAGCACTGCATGAAAAACTCTATATTATGTTGAAAGGGAAAATGGGGACTGTCAATCTCCATCAATTTACGGGGCAACTGACTGAAGAATTACATGAACAACTGGAGAATTTAGGCACTCATGGGACAATGGACCTGAACAACTTAGTAAGGTAAATAGATGCATTAATATGATTTAGTCTTGCTTTTTGTTTTCAATAAAAAAATTGAAACCTATACATTGGACTTCAAACCTTGTCAGGTTGATTAATGAAATCTACCTAACTAGGCTATTAAGAGATTATTTTAATCTTTTAAATTATTTTTTTTTTTTTTGAGACAGAATCTTGCTCTGTCACCAATCTTTTAAATTCTAATTCAGTTTAGCATTTCTATTTTATGGTGAGCAAATAAGCCAATGCAATCATTGTAATATATTTGCAGTAATTTCTCCTTAGTCATTCCATACATTTTTGTATAAACTACATGGATTTTCTTCTTATAATTTTCATACTTCCCCATTAGAATTTTGATAAAACCTTCAGTGCAATTTGCAATTATTAGAACAAGAGGACATTGAGAGGGTAGGAGAGAGAATGGAATCACAAAGTGGTGAAAAAGGTCCGGGAGATGTTTGTGTTACTTAACAAGTGGCTCAGGCAAAGTCAGTGTGGGCCTCAGGACTGAGCTCCAGGGTCCTTTATTAATGGAGATCCCAAGAGACAGGGAAGAGCAGCGACAGAGTCAGCCCCATTCTAAAGCTTTCTGGAAAAGTTAAAGTCTGGGCATGGGAACCGTGCAAAAAATTTCCCACGTGCATAAAGAGATTTGGTAAGTTGAAGTTACCTGAGTCACGTTGCCATCTCAGCAGGATCCTGGAATGCCCAAGGCAAGATTCAGCAGTTCAGACTCAAACAGAATGACAGTGAACATTTTGTTAGAGGTCCAGTAATGGGGGCTGGAGGGGGGACACAAAAACAAACAACCAAATTAAAAAATGTGCTGAAGCGTACCCAGTATCTATAATGAAATGAATATATTGAAATGAACAAAATATTCCTGGATATTTTTGAAACTTTGGGTGAATGAGATTATGAAGGGATGGTAAATAAAAATTAAATAAACAAGTATTAAGTGTTTTAAGGCATGTTAACAATATTTTATATTCTTTATCTTAAGTTTGCTACAGTAATCACTTTATTATCTTAATGGTAAAACTTATTGATGATATGTACTATATTTCAATAGGCAGTAGTTTGAATTTATGGGATCCTGTGAGAGATTAGGAAATTTGGTGACTAATATTGCCCTGATTCCTTGTTTTTGTTTTTGTCGTCGTTGTTGTGGTTGCTGTCTAAAGGAATGGACTATATCTTAGCTACTATTATCTGCTAAATAAATTCTTGTTGAATTGTATTAGATCAATGTATTTATTATCTCATATTTGTCGGAGTCTAATATGCTTGTTTAGAAAGCATTTAAATATCTTCAGATTAATCAAACCACAGTTTCAGTTCCCCCTGTATTATCTTGACCACAGTAAGCAAATATCAAAACTTCTTAAGAGTGACTTTTTCCCAAGAGAATCTGTCACCTATTATCTGCCCCTCATATATTGCTATGAAATAGCGCCCTGCTTTGTATCCTTTGCCTTTCTTCTTTGGTCTTTGGGTCTAACTTTCTGTGTTTCTGTCTTTGTAGACATCTCCTTTATCCAGTCACAGTGAATACGCTCTTTAATAAAAGTTGGTTTCCCACAAACAAGAAGAAAATCAAGGAGTTCCATCAGTATTTTCGAGCTTATGATGAAGATTTTGAGTATGGTTCCCAGTTGCCGGAGTGTCTTCTAAGGTAGCAGTTGTTTCCTATAATTAATTCATTGACCAAGCTTCTCTCAGCAACTGATACACCTCTTATTTTTCTGTTCTAAGTAGATGTAACCCCAGTTTAAGTGGGAGAGAAGCTGTTTCTTATGACCTGTTTTTGGTGTCTGTATGTGAATTGAGGGAGGACCAAAGAAGAGAGATGCTTTTCTTATTGTGATGAACAAAAACAAAAGAGAGAAAGAGATCGATGGGACTAAGAATGTATTTTGAGGCCTTTTATCCCATCTTCAGCTTATTATTATTGCACTCGTTGCTACAGTCAAGATTCCTGCTAAATCATCGTGTGAGCAGTCTCAGAATCAGACACTGTGCTCCTCATTCTCTCTGAGGCAAACATAGGCGTCGTTAAATGCATTTCTCACAGTTGGTTCAGACAAGTGTTTGTAAAATGAGGCACATGCAAAGTAACTCACGATTTTGAAATTTCTTGGCAGTGGCTCTATATCTTTCTCCATTTGAGTTGCTATAACAAAGTATCATAGACTGGGAGGCTTATAAACAACAGGAATTTATTTCTCATCGTCCTGGAGGCTGGAGGTCTGAGATGAGTGTGCCAGTATGGTCACGTTCTGATGAGGGCTATTTCTCATTGCCCTGGAGGCTGGGGGTCTGAGATGAGGGGGCTAGTATCCTCACATTCTGGTGAGGGCTCCTTCCAGGTTGCAGACTCCCAGTTTTTCACTGCATTCTCATGTGGTGAAAGGGGCAGACAGACTCCCTCAGACCCTGTTCATAGGAGTGCTACTCCTTTGCATGAGGGCTCTAGCTTCATGACCCAGCTACCATCCAAACACCCCCACCTCCTAATAACATCACCTTGGGGGTTAGGATTTCAACATATAAAGATTTGGGAGGGACACAGACATTCAGACCATAGCCTACATAGGCCATTCATCTACAATGGTGACTGTTCAGACAAGATTTAGAAGATTAGAGCAAGTCTGTTTTTCACGGCTTAAATCAGAGATTGATTCTGTGCATTGGGTTTTCATCCTCCTACAACTTACAGCAGCCACAGTAAAGGCAGACCAAGCAAGTTGTGGGTTCTGCCTTCTTATTCAGCACCAATGCAATGAGACTCTGAAGTTTTATTTACAAATGACACTAAAATGTAGTTGCTCTGCCTCCCCAATTGTCTTTGTGGACTAATAATTCCAAAGATGGACCTTTCATGAAATTATACCTGAAAATTAAGAATAAATTTGGAGAAATAATTTTAATTCCACAGACATCCATTTTTTATGCTGTGACCTGTTTTTCCTAAAGTGCTTTCAAATTAATTTCTATATATATCTTTTTCTCATGTAGAAACTGGTCAAAGTCCAAAAAATGGTTCCTGGAACTGTTTGAGAAAAACATTCCAGATATAAAAGCATGTAAATCTGCAAAGATTAATTCCATGGTAAGTATTTCTTACCTTTTTTTTTGCTAACGTAAAGATAGTAATAAATTATGGTTGTTAAAATATATTTTGCTAAAACACATGAGATTGATTAGATACCATTTTTGTGTCAACCACTCTACTGGACATGTTGAGATACATTATTTCGTTGTTACATAATCACAACAACCTATGTAGAACAGGTATCCTATTCCACATATGAAAAAACCAGAGACAACTAGCAAAACAAAAATACAATTTCGATGTTCTGTATTGATTTCTGTGTTATCATACAGTTGGCTGTGTCAGTAGCGACAGGTGAAAGTAATGGCAAATTGGAAAAGAGAACAAAGCCCTACAAAGTAGACTTTGTTGTTGATGCCACTACCATTAGTTGTTTCTTCAGATGCAAGGAGGGAAAATAGTATAATTTAAAAAGCCAGGCACTAGGAGTCTGAGCCCTAAGTGTTATTCCAGATCTGTGGTTCTTCAAATGTGGCCCATAAACCAACAGCACCAGCATCATTTGGGAATCACTCAGTCAGAAACTCTGCAGTAGGCCAGGCATGGTGGCTCACGCCTGTAATCCCAGCACTTTGGGGGGCCGAGGCAGGAGAATTGCTTAAGCCCAGGAGTTCGAGACCAGCCTGGGCAACATAGCAAGACCTCATCTCTACAAATAATGATTAAAAAAAATTAGCCAGACATGGTTGCACACACCTATGGTACCAGCTACTCAGAAGGCTAAGGTGGGGGGATCACACTTGAGCCCAGGAGTCAAGGCTGCAGCAAGCCCTGATTGTGCTCCTGCACTCCAGCCTGGGTGACAGAGCGAGACCGTGTCTGAAAAACGAGCAAACAAACAAAAACCTCTGAGGTAGACAATCTGCTTTAACAAGCCTTACCTTTGGTTCAGATGCTTGCTAATGAATGGTTCTCACCTCTGCCTCCTCATTAGAATCACCTCCGGGAGCTTTTGAAAACTGTCTGAGGCCAGGGTCTGCCCACAGAGACTGGGTTTCATTTGGTCTGGACTGCCTAGGCTCAAATCCAGTCACTGCTTGTGTAACCTTGGGCACAATACCTAGTCTTTTGGCCTTAGTTTCCTCACCTACCTCATAAAGTTGTGGGAATTAAATGATTTAGTTTTTGTAAAGTGCTGAGAACAGAGGACTGGATAGGAGCTTATCATTGTTATCATCATTTAAAAAAATCTTCAAATATTTTTATATTTAAAGATGGCATCAAAAGTTTTTGTTTGTTTTTAGTTAAACAGCAAGTATTATCACAAACAGCTTTGCTTAAAACTAGAAAGGAAGATGGCCTTAGGAAAAAAGACTATGTGAATATTTAGGTATCTCCTTCCTGAGTAAAGGCAATAGGAAGCCATACTGGAAGGCCCGTCATTGACAAACTGTGTTTCAGCTAATATTTTTGTTTTATAAACAACCCAGACAAACACACATGTTCTTTGCATTATTTTTCAGGACTTAGGGGCAAAAGCACGTGTATATAAAAGATGTACCCAAATAGATCTGTAATCTATGGGCCTAGCAAACAGAGTTTTTAAATTCCTGGTTAAAATTCTCTACCAAGGCTGGGTGCTGTGACTCACGCCTGTAATCCCAGCACTTTGGGAGGCCAAGGCCTGTGAATCACCTGAGGTCAGGAGTTCGAGACCAGCCTAGCCAACATGGTGAAACCTCATCTCTACTAAAAATACAAAAATTACCCTGGCATGGTGGTGCGCAACTGTAATTCCAGCTACTCAGGAGGCTGAGGCAGGAGAATCGCTTGAATCCAGGAGGCAGAGGTTACGGTGAGCTGAGATTGTGCCACTGCACTCTAGCCTGGGCAACGGAGTGAAACGCCATCTCAAAAAAAAAAAGTAAAATTTCCTACCAACAATACCTCTAGAATAGCATTTATTTTTCTTACTCTGAAGAAATGAGGTATTTTTAATCATAGGTACTCTTAACTCCCTTTTTATATTAGTCCTTTTTCGTGCTGGTGATAAAGACGTACCTGAGACTGGGCAATAAAAAAAAGGGGTTTAATGGTTCCACATGGCTGGGGAGGCCTCACAATCATGGTAGAAGGCAAGGAGGAGCAAGTCACATCTTACGTGGATGGTGGCAGGCAAAAGGAGAGAGCGCTTGTGTGGGGAAACTTCCCTTTGTAAAACAGTCAGATCTTGTGGGACTTACTGACCGTCACTAGAACAGCACTAGAAAGACCTGCTCCCATGATTCGGTTACCTCCCACTGAATCCCTACCACAACATGTGGGAATTCAAGATGAGATTTCGGTGGCTTCATAGCCAAACCATATCATTCTTTGAATAAAAACAAAGTTTGAATTCTGCTGAAGCTAATCCAGTGTTTAAAACTTTAGGAGAGAATTCAACTTGAACATCCATGAGCAGTTTAACTTTATGTTTTGATGTATCGCAGCTCTGTTTTCCTCTAGCAGTGTTCACACCGAGCTTGTGTGTGTGTGTGTTTTGTGTGGCTTTTTTTTGCTTTTTTTTTGTGATGGAGTCTTGCTCTGTCGCCCAGGCTGGAGTGCAGTGGTGCGATCTTGGCTCGCTGCAATCTCCACCTCCCAGGTTCAAGCAATTCTCCTGCCTCAGCCTCATGAGTAGCTGCGACTACAGGCATGTGCCACCACACCCGGCTAATTTGTATATTTTTAGTAGATACGAGGTTTCACCATATTGGTCAGGCTGGTGTCAAACTCCTGACTTCGTGACCCACCTGCCTCGGCCTCCCAAAGTGCTGGGATTACAGGCGTGAGCCACCGTGCCTTGCCGAGCTTGTGTTTTTATACTAACATTAAAAAAAAAAAAAAAAAGTGTGGGCTAAGAAGAAATTTAAAAGATGTTGTTGTCTTCAACTGCATAAATAGATTTCAGTGACCTAGTGAAGCAGAAGACTGGGTAGAAGTTGAGTCTCATTTTTAAAAAATATATACACATTTTATTCCATTATTAACAGAAAATGTTGTGATTTCTTCAATTTTATTTTAGATATATCTGAAACTAGTGTTTTTCATTTAAAATTATGACTGTCGCAGAATAACATATCAAAATAATGAAATATATCTATAGGATTTTCATGAGGTATAAACTTTGTCCTGTGACAACTTGCATTGTAAGTTTGATAAAGACAAGCAGTAAATGAAATTCATATCTAAACTATTAATTCTGCTAATCCATTATTACAAAAACAATAATAAGACATTAGCTAACATTTTTTTGGGATGCTTACCTTGTGCCAAGCATAGTGTTACACATTTCACAAGTAATTTATTATTTATTTTCACAACTTTAATACCAGGAAAACTGAGGATATTAAACCCAGAAAGCTAGGGATTAGAGTAGTTAATCCCTTGAAAAATTACAAGCTTTAGTAAATAATAGCATCAGTCTCTGTTTTATCATGTATTGTATATGCTAGTGACTGAAAACTTTTTTTTCTGTGTCATAGTGTCTGAAGCAAAGCTACTATGCTGTGGTACAATGTAGTTCTCCAAATCCCTAATACGTGAGAGTTGTGATTTGTGTCTCTAATGGGGCCAACATAGCCTGGTGGCTTAGAGTGTGGGCTCTGGAGTCGGGGCTAGACTCACAGGGTTGGGATCCTAACTCAACCACCTTCAAGTTATATGTCCCTGGCAAAATTCCCTAACTTTACTGTGCTTCAATTTCCTCATATGCATAATGGTGAAGATAATAGTATCTGTGGGGAACCACAGAAGGTCATGAAGAAAGGGTTCTCATGCTTGAATATGTGATTTAAAAAAAAGAAAACTCTACAAAAATGACAAACCTGCACAAAGGCCATCACAGCCTACACAAAAATACTTCTACAGGAAAACCTGTTTAGCAACTGGCCTGTCCAATATTGTTGTTGATCTTTGTAGACAAGGATAATGATTGCACAACAATTATGTAATCCTTCTCACTTTTTCCTTTAAAAATCATTGTTCTCCTTTAACTCTCCAAATACACACATAGTTTACTATTGCGTGCAGGTTCCCATTGCCATGCTCTATTCTGAAGTAAACATCTTTTCTTAAAAATAAAAAAAGATAGTAGTATCTGCATCTTGGAGTTATAGTGAGGATTTAAATGGGTTAAATACTTGCAATACACTTAAAATGGTACTTGCCCTTAGCAAGCAGTGAGTTAATATTAGCTCCCATTATTGCTATCACCTAGACATAAGTTATTTAAGATTAAAAGTATATGAGTAACTTAATGAAAATGTTACAGTGTCTGAATTTTTCCCCATGATAGGGAGCCGTCACTGGCAAAGACAAATCTGGGGAAACCTCCCTATGAAGAAAATACTTTAATGGGATTTGTTTGGTGACTTGGGAGCAACCATAGTAGGTAACCTTAGATGGGGCCCTGCCCTGAGCTGTCACTGTTCAAGTCAAATGTCAGTTCTCTGCATGGTTTTAGAGTATTGTGGTATTTATAATATTCTGACTTGACAGTTCTCTCTCCCATGGCATATGGGCTGAGAATCTGTATGGTGAATGGGGGTGGAGTTTTCTGAAAGCTCCAGAGATCTGTGTTTCTCTATTGCTTGCATTTTCCTAAGAGCAGAGGCTTATAAGACAGGGATTCCAGGGCAGTGTGGAGGGCAGAGATGATAACACACAATTTGCCAATTCAGTTTGTTTGGTAAAGTAGAGATCCAAAGTGCACTGTACCCTCTGAAAGATTTTGTTTTAAGCACTTTTTAGGTACTAACTCATTTAATTCTCACAACAATCCTATGAGGTAGGTACCATATTATGAACATTTTATGTATGAGGACACAGAGGCACAGAGGGATTAAAGTAGCTTGTTCAAGGTCATCCAGCTCTTAAATAGCTGAACCAGGATTTGAACAAATGCAGTGAGGTGGTCAAGCTCCAGAATGCCTACTCCTAATTACTATACTACAGTAAGGACATAAAACCCTTCGCATGCCTCAACCCGCAAAACCTGGGAATGGCAGAAATGATATCTTTCATATTAAAGACAAATGCATGATCTCTTGTTTATTAACATCAATATTTGTCACATAGCCATGGTTTGACAGTGTTTATTTCTTTACAGACATTATTGCAAGCTACGCTGGACGTTGTAGAGACAGAAACAAGTAAGGAAAACTCACCCAATTATGGGCTCTTACTGCTTTGGGCTTCTCTGTCTAATGCCGTTCCTGTAAGTATATTAGTAAAGTGAGTTACATTGCTCTCTACTGTCCTTTCGTCTTTTTTCCCTTCTTTTCTTTCTTCCATTCTTTTTTCCACTCTTCACTCATGGAAAAGAAAAAAAACTACAGTGGATTTAGTTGTGCGATAAAAACCAAAACTGAGTGCCTGATGAAATCAGATTAGGTTACAAAGGAGACAAAACAGATCCCAAGCAAATTCTGTCCTCTGAAAGGTAGTGTCACAGGATGAGGGGAAAGCTTGCCCTTTGGGGCCAGTTGTAGACAACATCTGTTTATGGAGCACTTTTTGTACATCTGCCAATGTGCTCAGTATTGCTATTGAAAGGATGAATAGGGATTGGCCACATGCTTTTATTGGAAAGAATAAGTAAATGGATAGTTTCAGGTAACTTGGGCTTGGATCCAGACATCCCAAGTCATAGTTGTAGACTGTCATGGTGGTAATTTAAATTCTCTGTGCCTCCATTTCCTAATAAGGGATAATGTACTATTTTACCTACTAAGGGTAAAAAAAAAAAGGGATAATGTACGTGAACCTCCTACTGTGGTCTTAGAACTTGGGTGCTCAATAAATGGTAATTCTCATTTCTCTACAGAGTTGTTATGAGGATTTAATAAGCCTAGCTGGTACCAATGAATATTAGCTCTTTCTCTCCATTTGTACCCATTCTCCTTCTGTGTGCCATTCCTGTTGCATTGCTTAGCATTATGGTCCTACAAGTTTCGGCATGAATGGTGCTGGTGGAATTAGAACTTTCAATACTTCTTAACAGAGCAGAGACGTAAAGAACTGTTTCTTTTTTTCTTTTCTTTCTTTTTTTTTGAGACAGCGTCTCATTCCGTCATCCAGGCTGGAGTGCAATGGCGTGATCTCGGCTCACTGCAACCTCCACCTCACGGGTTCAAGTGATTCTCCTGCCTCAGCCTCCTGAGCAGCTGGGATTATATGTGTGAGCTACTGGGCCCAGCAAAAAAAAACTGTTTCTTTTAAAATCTGTCTTGAATTAGATTAGAGCCATGAGATTCGTCTGCCACGTCATGTTCAGTGCACACCATTTTCCTGGGCCAGGAGGTTCTCACATTAAACTAAGATGCTGCTTATATTATCTGAAATCAAAGGGCAACTTTTAAAATATATTTGTTTTCTACTGAACAGGAGGATTTAACCTATCCCTAATGATATGTGTGGGCATTTTTCTTCCTTTTTCTTCTAACAGATAGAAATGAGGAAGATGTTTTAAGTATTATTTATTTAGCCTTACAATTATAAAGACCCGGGTTGTTAAAGGCTTTCTCAGTCCTGATATTCTGATTTCCCTTAACTTGTTGAAAAATTTACTGCATAAAGAGAAGAGATAGAAATTCTGGCCTCTTTTCTCAAATGTCTGTTAGCCAGTGGAATATACGTTTCATCTGATATGGTCAAGTAAAAGTAGTCTAAACCCTTCCCCTTCTTTATGAACCTATAATATTATTCTCTGGTTTTTCCTTAAATGATATTCTTGGAAACTGATTAAGCTATAGCAAAATTGAAAAGCAAACATCAAAGCAACTCCCAAAGTAGCAACAAAACAGGCACTCCTGTCAAAGAATTATTTTTCAATATCTCGTTAGAAACATCCCCCAGAAGAAAGACACAAAAAGCCTCATTGATCTGACACAGGCTAAGTCAGTTCTTTGGAATTTGTTCTTGGCACTGGTCTGAAAGGATTTAAATCATTCATTTCAGAAAGAAAGTGTCTGATGATTAGAGAAGATTCCATCTCACTGGCTCTTGTTGGCACCTCCAAGAGGCAGCCTGGTGAGCAGGCAGAGACCCTGGAGAGGCTTTAGAGTCAGGTCCAAAGCCAATTCCCAGCACTGGGTAACAGTAGGCCAACTGTTTAACCTGCCTAAGTCTCAGTGCCCTTATCTGTAAAATGGGATTAATGCTATACCTACCTTAAAGGGTTGTTGTAAGGATTATTTTGGTAAGAAGTAGATTGTGGCTAATAGCACCTGGTTCAGTGTAGGTCTTCAATAAATGCTAGTTTTCTTCCCTAACAAAAATTATCTCCCTAGTTTCAGTCAATCATTACTTTCAACGGCCCACTGATAATGAGCATAGGCTTCCAAATATTTGATGGCTTAAAGGCCCCAGAGTGGCACTATCCACTGCTGTCCTAGTTTGGTGATCTTTATTGCTGCTGAGAGTACCAGAAGCCCTGCCAGAGGTATAGGTGGTGGGGCCTGTCTTTTTCTGGAGCCCAGAGTATATCTATATCTCCTCTCTCCTACTTTGTACTCTGCCTCAAGGTCCATAGGACTCAGAACTCAGGCTTCAGTTGGGCTAGGCACTGGGTCACTAGGAGACTCCATTATGGCCCAAGATATTAACTATAATTTATGAAATTATTTTCATGGGAAAACCATTTCTAAGTGCCAAGAAATTTCTGACTGCTAAATGATTATTTTAGATTTCTCCAAACCAATCACAAAGCTGACGTTTTACCTTTTTTATCTGCTGCATCTTTTACATTCTTTCTAAATACTTTCAGTAGCAATTGCTACTCCATCCCACTCTCAACTCCCACAGCATTTATTTTTTGTAACATGTGTTTGCTCTCTCACTGTCTTGTACATTTTGTTCATTTTTCTCCAATATGTATTCATATGCCCAACTAAATGTGAAAATACTTTGGACAGGAATTATCTCATACATATTTGTGTTTACCATGATTGGTAGAAGACTCTAGCATGTTATAAAGACTCCATCAAAATCTCTTTTTGAATAGATAAATCAGTACCAAAGAACACACTGAATTCATCTTCTCTTTGACACAGCAAAAGATACAAAGCTTTCCTCCTTGCCCTTTCTCTCATTTGTTCTTACCTCTTCAAAACAATGGAATGGCATTGTGGTGGCTGCTTCTGCAGTTCAGTGAGCTGAGTGGCCCTTCTTCTTGCCCATCTCTGACCATGGACTTGAACTGTTTCACAAAATACTAATAGGTATTGTTGGGAGCAGTTTTCAACCCCTTTCCCAAATGTGGGTGCACAAAGACCTCAAGGTCACTTATTCTTGCTTATTGATGTAGTAATACACATAAACTTTTATTAACGCTTTACTTTCTTTGATATGCCTTTTTTATCTTTTAAAAATACTTTGGCTTCCTTAAAAATAGAAAAAAATTTTAAAAACAGAAATCTGTTAAGGAAAAAAGAGACATTAAAAAAAAGTGACTCACGCCTGTAATCCCAGCACTTTGGGAGGCTGAGGCAGGCAGATCACAAGGTCAGGATATCGAGATCATCCTGGATAACACGGTGAAACCCTATCTCTACTAAAAATACAAAAACTTACCTGGGCATGGTGGTGGGTGCCTATAGTCCCAGCTACTCGGGAGACTGAGGCAGGAGAATGGCATGAATCCGGAAAGGGGAGCTTGCAGTGAGCTGAGATCGCACCACTGCACTCCAGTCTGGGCAACAGAGCCAGACTACGTCTCAAAAAAAAAAAAAAAAAAAAAGTAACAGCCATTTGTAGTTTAGCTAAATTCCTTGTGTTTTTCATTTAAAAAGTAGCATCCAATTTTATTGAATCTCTAAAACTATATTTAGGCTAGGCACATACAACTATGAACATCTCTTTCACGTAACTGAAAATCTAAGTGATACGGTTTGGCTCTGTGTACCCACCTACACTTCATCTTGAATTGTAATCCCCACATGTAAACGGAGGGACCTGGTGGGAGGTGATTGGATAATGGGGGCAGTTTTCCCCATATTGTCCTTGTGATAGTGAGTGAGTTCTCACAATATCTTACACTTTAAAAGTGTTTGACCATTTCCCCCACCCACTTCTTCTGCCACCATGTAAGATGTGCCTTGCTTCCCATTTGCCTTCTGCCATGATTGTAAGTTTCCTGAGACCGCCCAAGCCATGCAGAACTGTGAGTCAGTTAAACCTCTTTTGTTTTCAAATTACCCAGTCTCAGGGAATTCTTTATAAAGCAGTGTGAAAACTGACTAATACACTATGTGTTATCACTGTTTTTATCCCCAACATGAACTCTGACTCTTCAAGTAAGATGAAGTGAGTATGGAGTAGTTATTAATTGAATTCAATAATTCAGCACTTTTATCTGACAAGATAGTTCTCTGAGCATCTGTTTTATCATCTGTAAAAATGAACTAGATAATCTCTAGGATAAATCTTTCTTAATCTGGATAATACTCCTGAAAGAGGGTCTCTGAATTGAGGACCCTTGTTTCCCCTATTCACCTTGTTTATGTAAACAGTACCATATTTAGCCTTGCACTATCAATTTGAAGTTACAAAGGGAAAAATAATGAACAGTATTGAATTTGGCTTATTTGAGCACTTCTTTTTGGACAATTGCTCTTCCTCTTTTGACCACAGAGGGGAGTATTGGTATTACTTAAAGATACATAATGTTCCCTCACAAAAGAGACAGACTTAAGTTTAGTCAAAGTATTGCCTGATTCACTTCAGGACCAATTTTCCTAGATGAAATCTCTTTCATAATAAATGTATTTAGAAAAAAATGAAAGTGAAACCCAACTTCTTTGGATGATTTTATACAGGTTTTCTTTATTACGTAACCTAAGAATAGAAGCAAAACTATCTACCTGAGGAGGAAGTTAATTTTTAAGATGTAAAGCAGTATGATTTTATCTTGTAATACCATAATGAGGAAAGATATCAAATAAGTTTGAGTGGCCAAGAGAGAAAATGTGCAAATATACTATAGAGCATTCAAGCGTGAAAGGACTCTTAAATTTTTTTTTCTTTTATTTACTAATTCAGAGCCAAAAAAGGATTCTGTTTTTGACATTGAGTACTCTCATACTTTAGTTTATGGAATGGTTTCCTGCTATGTTTTCCTGGGCTTATTTAAAACTACTATGTTTCACTTGCAGAATATAAAATTTGCTAATTCACTTGTATTCTAAGGAAATTAAATCTTCAGAAATGTTTTCATTTTGGATTAATATTCTTAAGTGTCATAACCAGTTGCTTCTGAAATTTTATAATATTTTATGTTACTCATTAGTAAAAATAACAACTTTTCTCATTTTTTAGTGAAGATAGATGTTTGATCTATTTAAATTATACAGTTAAATTATAGTGACAGAATAAAAATTTAAATCTAAATCTGGCTTCTTGGAGATATATTACATATCTCTTATTCATAATATCTAGTTGTTTTCAAAATATGCTTTCTACTAATGTGCTCTTAAGGTTAATTTAAACATCGTCCTTTTTTAAAAAATGTGTATGGCTAATACTAACTATGCTTTTGTTCACCTTCAAATAAGTTCATATTTTTGACATATGTTTTTCTTTTTAAGATTGCATTTTGGACACTTGCATACGTCCTTTCTCATCCTGATATCCACAAGGCCATTATGGAAGGCATCTCTTCTGTGTTTGGCAAAGCAGGTACTAAACCTGAGTTAAATTATATAGAAAGACACAGCTAATAATGCATGTTTGTCACAAATTATTGGCAAAGCTAAATACTTATAATTTTATAAAAATTCAACATAATACAAAATTCAACATAATTTGTTATATATCAGGATATAAATTGATCAGGTAGAATTCTAGAATTTAATTACTTCAAGCATTTTTGTGCAACCCCTTCATTTTCCAAATGATGAAATCAGTGCTATAGAGATTGTGATTTGCCTAATTTCCTTACTTAAATATATATACACCTGTTTGTTCTTCTAATCCCTTGGCTCCTCACCTCAATTGAATGAATGTCCGCAGTTTTCAAGTTCGGGATTTTTCAGATTTTATAAAAGTAATACAGGTATATTCCATATATTACATAAGAGCCCTAATGGGAGTGTAGAGGTCAGGTAAGGCTTACTACCAAAGGATTATTAAAAGACAACAAACAAAAAACAAGTAAACAAAAAAACAAACCCTTACAGTTGTTAGAAATTTGAGGATTTAGGAACTGCAGATAGGGATTGTTACCTTGAACTCTTTAGTTCAGATGTCAGTTTTAAAAAGCAAAAATAAGCTTGAATAGAGAGTACTCAACTACTTGTTTATTCAGCATAATTTGACCTATCTGGGGAGCTGATTTTTTTAAACTTCTTAATATGTCATGTTATGTATCATGATATAAAAAGAAAGAAATGATAGGGTTTGCTTGGAAGAAAACAATATAATATTAGGGCAAAAGGTATGATGCCAGTTAATGGTTTTCCCTCTCCCTTCCATGATTACTGAAAATATTTTATTTAAAGTTTTTTTTTTTTTGGATTTCTTGTTATTGAGTTAAACCAAAAAGCAAACTGGCTTGGCAAGCATTAATATCTAAGTAATATTGTCTGAGCCTTGAGTATGCATCTGCAGATTCTAGACCTTATAGAATTGGTGAGCATTAGTATCATTGAGTGTCAACAATGCTAGCAGGTTAGACTCTGGAAAGACACTCATGAATATAAGAGAAGACAACTGGCTTTTATGCAGCTTGCATCTACAAAGCAAATAGAAAGGCACATGCTCACATGTCTACAAATGGAAAAAGGCAATGCACTCTTAATTGTCACATATTCTCCTTTATCATTTCCTTACTAGAGTCTTTTCCTGACTTAGGGTCCTCCAGATTTGTGGTCTTTAGGAAATAAAAGGGTAGAGAGGGGATGATGGGGATAATGTGGGGGTCCTCACTGACCCAAAGGCCACAACAGAAGTGTAACATTAATCTAAATTTCTACAAGGCTTGGTTCTGGAACTCTTGAACCCAGTTCTAGTGGAGAAAGATAAAACCTTTTTTCTTTTTCTATGTTCCTAATTATTTTAAAAACCCATTGTTCTCTTCTGACACAAAAAATGCTCCTTTAAATAATACTGCCAGTGTAACAGCTACATTATATCAATGCTTTCAGTCTATAAGACACTACTGCAGAATTGAAAACTATTTATAAAATACATCAAACTTTTTTTTAAGCCATACTTATGCAGAAGGTATTCAATCAATCTATACATAAGATCTAGTAGCAGCCCAGGAATTTAAATGTTGTGAGAGGAGTCCACAGATCTTTGGAGGCTGATATCAAGGAAGATACCCATGTGTTCATACAAAGGATTCTGTCAAGGAAGGAACATTAAAGTACATTGTATTAGTCAGGATTCTCCAGAGAAATGGAACCAATAGGATGTAAATAGATACATAGATAGAGAACGCTCAAAAGACATTTATTATAAAAAATTGGTTGAGATGACTGTGGAGGCTGAGAAGTCCCATGTTGTGCTGTTGATGCAGGTGCTCAGTGGATTGGATGATGCACACTTACATTAGGCAGGGCAGCCTACTTTACTGAGCCTACGAATTCAAATACTCATCTGTCATCCAGAAACACCCTCACAGGCACACCCAGAATAATGGTTAATCTGTATACCCTATGGCCAGTCAAGTTGACATATAGAATTAACCATCATCTCATCTGTTGAGTTTTGTTTCTCTGGAGAACCCTGAGTAAATTTACCCACCCATGTATGGGAGGGCAGTCTGCCCTACCCAGTCTACTGATTGAAATGCTAATATCAACTAGTAATACCCTCACAGACACACCCAGAAATAATGTTTAGCCAAATATCTGGGCACCCCCGATCCAGTCAAGTTACACTTATAATTAATCATCACAGGCATGGAACAAGAATCTGACTCAGTATAGCAGTTTTTCCATTCTATGCTCTTGTCTACTGAAAGATCACCATTTCCTTCTTGAGGATGTCTTTTGTGAATTTCCAGTGTTGTATCTCTGTGGCCTCAATACTCACTTCTAGGAACTTTGCCCAATTTTTTAATAAAACAAATCTCAGGGTAAAAACTACTATTGAATACTTGGGAAAGGAAAGGGTCAGACTCATGCCACTTTTCTAAAGGCAGTTAGTTCTTGAACGACCTTGATAGCTGCCTTTCAGCCTACTCTTGTGTTCTCTATTTGTTTACTTTAAAATGAAAACTTCTTTAGGGCTCCTTTGTGAAGATGCTTGCTTAGCCCCAATTATTTTGGGTGGTGCTTTTCATGATTCTACTTCCTCTAACTAATGCTGTACACCTTCCATCTAGGTCTTTATTATCTGCCTAAGTCTTTATTATCTTCCTAAGTCTTGATCTGCTTCTTGCTTTTCTTGTTTTCCAGCTGTGTTTTTATATTCCAATTGCACACTTTTAATTTAATTTAATTTTTAGAGACAGGGTCTCACTTTGTCACCTGGAGTACAGTGGAATGATCATAGCTGACTACAGCCTCGAGCTCCTGGGCTCAAGTGATCCTCCTGCCACAGCCTCCTGTGTAGCTAGGACCACAGGTGTGTGCCAGCATATCTGGCTTCATTTTTTTTCAATGGGACATTGGGACAGAGGAAGGTAGAAGTGTGTTCTCAGATTGTCATCTTGAGCTATAAGTTTGTGTGCATGTAATATGCATCAACTTATAAATAAAATTACATATATATATAATTATATATAATTCACCCTTTCAAAGTGTAAAATTTAGTATCTTTTAGTATATTTATAAGATTCCAACCATCAACACTATCTAGTCCCAGAACATTTTTATCACCTTCAAAAGAAACCCTATACCCATTAGGGTCACTTTCGATTTCCTATTTCTAGCTTCTGACGACCACTAATTTACTTACTGTCCTGACGCATTTGCCTTTTGTGGACAGTTCATATAAATGGAAACATACGATATGTGGTCCTTTGTGTCTGGCTTCTTTCACCTAGTGTACTGTTTTATATTATAATGTTTTAAACTGATTTTCAGGTCTTGAAGCATCCATGCATTTCTGGAATAAATCCTGCTTATCTTGATGTATAATTTTCTTTATATGTTGCTGGATTCAGTTTGCTAGTATTTTCTGTGAAGAATTTTGAAGTTTTTTTGAATAATCTATGTTAATAAGGAATATTGACTTATAATTTTCTTAAAATAACTTTGTCTGGTTTTGGTATCAAGATAATTCTAGCTTTAGAGAGTGAATTTGGAAGTATTTCTTCCTCTTCTAATTTTTGGAAGAGTTTATGAAAGATTGATGTTATTTCTTCTTTAAACATATGGTAGAATTCACCAACGAAGTGATCTGGTCCTAAGATTTTCTTTTTGAGAAGTTTTTTGATTAATTCAGTCTTTCTACTTGTTACTGGCCTATTTAGATTATCTATTTCTTCTTGAGTCAGTTTTATGGTTTATGTCTTTTTAGGAATATGTCCATTTCATCCAGATTATCTAATTTGTTGGTATAAAATTTTTCATAGTGTTCCCTACAATCCGTTTTATTTCTGTAAGGGCACTAGAAAACCAAGTATTTCATTCCTAATTTTAATTTGGGTCCTGTTTTACTTTCTTGGTCATTGTGGCTACATATTTGTCAATTTTGTTTGCAAAGAACTACCTTTTTAATTCTGTTTATTTTAACTTCATTTTATTTTTCCTAGTGATTTTTGTATTTAACTTAATTTTGTTAGAATCTTTACAATTTCTCTATTGATATTCTCTATTTAGTTCTTTAGAAATGATTTATTTAGTTCTTTGAACATCATGAAAATATCTGATTTAAAGTCTTTATTAAGTCCAGCAACTGAGTTTCTTCAGGGACCCTATCTGTTGATTCCTTTTTTGCTCTGTGAATAATCTGTTCAGACAGTCTTCTACTTATAGTGGTTCAACTCTTAATTTTTTGACTTCATGATTGTGTGAAAGGGATACACATTCAACACTGTATTTTCTTTTTCATATCTTATTTCAGGTTTCTTATTGTATGCCTTGTAATTCTTTGTTGAAAACTGGACATTTTACATAATAGAATGTAACAACTTTGGAAATTAGAGTCTTCCCTTTCCTCAGAGTTTGTTGTTGTTGCTGTTTATCATTTTTGTTATTTGTCTGATTGTTTAGTGACTTTTCTTAACTAATTCTGTAATGTTTGCATTCTTTGTCACATATGGCCACAGAAGTCTCTGCTTCATTGTTTAGTGATCAGGTATCAACTAGATGAATATTTCTTTACATCAGTAATTTAGAAGTCTCCCATTCTTTGCTAAGGGACTATGTGTGCATGTTGGGGCGTGCCTTCAACACTCAGCCAAGCAGTTGACAACTCTGCCTTAGCTTTCACTTTCTACCTGTGCAGAGCCTCAAGGATGGGTGTACGTGAGAGCCTGTGGCCTTCTCATGTCTTTCCTGAGCATAAGTATAGCCCTGGGCAAATGGATGCCCTTCTAGATTCCTGGGAATGCATTGCACCTCTGTAAAGCCACTATGAACAACTCATTCCCTAGCCTTGCATTTTCATCCTGTTGGTTTGTCTATTGTTTGTCCAACAGTGTTCTACTGACTCAGACAGTTGCAAAGTTAAACAGTTGTCTTTAAAGATTTTAAACCAACAACCCTGGAGGAAAGGCTTTTCATACTGAGTGAACTCCAACTCAGGTCAAATAAAGACAGCCTTGCAAGTAAGGTCTTCTAGGAAACTGCCAAACTTGTTGAATAATGGGAATACTCTACTAATGAGGTTTAGAAGAAGTTCCAACCTTGTTCTGCCCTATCTAGTGAGTTCTGGGGTGTTGGTTTTCACTGTGAATGCAGACTGCTGGCTTTTAAGTCTTCTATGCAGATGTAGAGAGGGGGATGAGAATAGTGAAGGTTAAAATGACATTAAGTTTGATGTTCTTATCAAGATTCAACTGTTTTTTTCTTGAATAGACATTCTTGAATTGCTGCAAAACTTTGGTTAATCTGTAGAATTCTGAAAATCTTGGTTCTTAGAATTTTTTTTACCACATTTCTTACTGCTTTTAAGGAGGGAACTTTAGGAGTTCCTTGCTCTGCCATTTTTGCTGACATCACCCTGAACTATAAGTTTTAAAATTTCTTTAGAAAACCTCCCAGGCTTATGTGGATTAACCCTTAATTTATGCATTATTTTACTTGGCCCTCAAACTTATTTTTTGAGTGTTCACCATGTGAAGGCATTGTGTGAAGTACCAGAGCTATGAAGATGAGTAAAGTATGGTCCATGCTTTTTATAAAAATTGAAAGCAGGTTTGGAAGTATCTAGAAGATATTAGGAGAGAAAAAGGAATATTTACATTGTTTCTTTGGAGACATGTACCTGCTGGTAAATTCAGTAAGACTCCAAGCTGAATTCTGTGCCAACTGGAGGAACTAGCTTGTCCTGAGAGGGAGAGGAGCAGTCTCTCCCCAGCCAGGAAGGTTTTCTGTTTCTTTTAAAGATACTATACATTTAAGAAATATTATTATAAAAAATTTACACACCCACACAAATCATAATATACGGAAAATTTTAAAAAATGTGTAATACACCTAGTCCCAGCCAATATCTTATCAGTACTTTGAGACACTGAGTAATTTCAAGCCCAGTAATCCATATGAATGGTAAATAATTTTTTTTTTTTTGCCTATGGTTTCATTTTGTCTCTTGGTTTTGGGTAAAACATATATGACCAAATCATTGATGATCTAATAAAGAATAATTTTGCTTTGTTATCAAATTTTGAGGTATAATTCCTAGAAATTAGTCATTTGGTTTTAAATTTTAATTGATAAGTTGCTACACATTATTTCAATTGCCTGTCATAACCTCCTGATGTAGTGTGGACACTAGAGTCGGACTGCCTGAATTGAAATCCAGGTGGAGACACTTATTAATGGTGTATCTTTACTCAAGTTACCAAGTTCTTTAAGCCTTTTTCCTCTTTGGGAAGATGGTTAATAATAATCCTCATCTCGTGAAGTTATTAGAAGGATATAGCAAATGTAAATTAGATAGATAGCACAGTGCCTGGCAAATCGTAATTGCTTTGTAAATCTTAGCTATGACCAAAACTGATACAACTATATCAGTTATGTGAAATTTTATAATCCTCCCATATCATGAAATTAGTAACATGCAGCAGAAATATAGCCTGAGACTATGTATGTCTAATATTGCCCTACAAGATAGGAGTAGTAGAAACAGTAATAGTTAATACTCAGTACTAAGTAAGTATCAGGCTCTATTATAAGTGTTTTCCTTGTTGACTTATTTAATCCTTGGATCATCCTTCCTAAGCATTTTTATTTGCCCTATTTTATGCATGAGGAAAGTGAAACCCCAATTAGATAACTTACCTAAGACCATATAGCTAGCAAGTGGTAGGGGCATGATTTGAGTCTAGTTCGTTTGGCATGAAAGTTGACAATACAAATCAGCAAGTCTCCTTTCAAAATTGTACTTGGAATCCCTGAATTATGATGCTTCAATCCAATTTCCAGCTTTATACTGCTCCAAGTTGCTTCCACATTAATCTTCCTAAAGGATGGCTCTGGATGTATGCTACATGTATACTCAGGAAATGTTCCTGGAGTAACATTCGTACCCCTAAGCCTGATACCAGTGGCCATGATGGTAGGCTTGACCCACCTTTGCATGAAGAATCACAATCTAACCAAGGAAGACTTTAGAATACCCACTAAAAACACTCTGCATTTCCTTTCAGCTATGTGTTAACATTTATAACACTGAATATGATTTAATTCTAATATATTTATAAAACTTTACACATAAGTAAACTTATAGATTAGAGAAAAACATTTTCTAAGCCATTCACCTCATTTTTGATTCAGAAAATATGACTACCATATTTATAACCCAGTTGTTTTTCAAAACAACATGATGTGTCTGCCAAGACAATAAAATTACCCAAAGAAATTAAGGGCCACTTAACCAGGGCACTTTAACCAGAGCGATGGTCTGTGGTTTATGTAGACAATCATCTTTACTTGTTGCGTACCTACACCTTCTTCTGACCAAGACCACCTGGACATGTAGATCCCAACCCCCCTAATTACCTCTAATGTTTTGTTCCATTAATCAATTGCCAATCTCTTGGTGAGTTCAACTTCTCTTTCTCCATTGGCTCTTTTCTCTCGATGTGTCAGATTCTGATACTCAGTGCACACATCCAGTGGCCTCACATCTCACTCAGAATGAAATCTAAAGCCTTCAAATGGCCTCAGAGACTCTGTCATCTGATTCCTGTCTAACTCAGCGACCTCATCTCTGCCTTTTTCTCCTTGTTTATTTTACCCCAACCAACTCCATTCATTTATTAATTCAGCAAATATTTGTTGAGCTCTCGTTATATGCCAGGAACTGCTTTAGGAATTTGGGCTATATGAACAAAGTAAATATTACTTTTTTCTTGGTGCTTACATTCTGATAGAGGAGACAGGCAATTAACAATAAATGTAATGCATAAGTAAACTCTAAAAGTAAAAATATTAAAAGGTGATGAATATTATGTTAAAAGATAACAGAGGCTGGGCATGATGGCTCATGCCTATAATTCCAGAGCTTTGGGATTGCTTGAGGCCAGGAATTCAAGGCCATCCTGGGTAATATAGTGAAACTCCATCTCTTAAAAAAAAATTCTTAGCTGGGCGTGGTGGCATGCACCTGTGGTTCTAGCTACTCAGGAGGCTGAGGTGGGAGGATCGACCTGAGCCCAGGAATTCAAAGTTGCAGTGAGCTAAGTTTGCACCACTGCACTCCAGGCTGGGCAACAGAGCAAGGTAAAGAAAGGAAGGAAGGAAGGAAAAGGAAGGGAAGGGAAGGGAAGGAGGAGGGAAGGATAAAGAGAAAGAAAGAAAGAGAGAGAGAGGAAGGAAGGAAGGAAGGAAGGAAGGAAGGAAGGAAGGAAGGAAGGAAGGAAGGAAGGAAGGAAGGGAGGAAGGAAGGGAGGGAGGAGAAAAAAAGAAGAAAGGAGGGAAGGAGTGGGGAGGGAGGGAAAGGCTAGAGAAAATCATGAATGCCAGGGATGGGGGAAGGTGGGAAGGTGATATTATAGTATTAAATAGAATCAGTGTAAGCCCTAATTGGCAAAGTGAGATTTGAGCAAGGACTTTAAGGTGTTAAGAGTTAGGCAAGCAAATATCTAGAGGAAGAGCTGACTGGGGTCAGAGACAGCAGATGTGTCCTCACTGTGGGCTCACAAAACCCTTTGAGATCACCATCATGATGGCATTTCTGTTGGAAGATGTTTGTCCTTTTTTTTTTTTTTAATTCCAGAGAAGAATGTGAGCACGTTTCTAAAAAATGGTTAATATTAGGTTGGAAGAAGAGATTCAGGAAGAAGCTTTTGTCACATTATTCAAAGCAAAATTTGATTGAACTATCAATGTGTGGATTTTTAAATTAAAAAAGACGATGAGCATTTGGTTTTGATTCAGAAAATATGACTACCGTTCAGAAAACCAGCACATAGGTGTTCTAGTTAATGATTGCACTGTTTTAAAAAACTGTCAATGCTTTAGATAAGTTTGAAGTATCATGAGAAAGGTGGGGAGATATCATTGTACTTAGTCTGGTTTTATGGAGTCTTTAAGCAAGGGGTCACTAACCTGGGAATAGACAAGAAGTGTATTTGTATATATACACACAGACATATGCATATATAAATATATATTATATTTATAAAAAGGTATATAGTTATAGTTATAAAATGTATTTATATTTATAAAAATATGTTTATAATGATATAATAAGTATATATTTTATACTCATATATATATTATTACAAACACACATATTGATACGTATCCATTTTTGGCTATGCAAAATCTGAACCCTGTGTTTCCACAGGAACTTGCCTACCATACTGGTGCAGAAAAATGCTAGATTTTTGTTTTCCTTGCTTCCCTTGAAACTAGGATATTATCATGAGAATAAGACTTTGCCAGTCAGATCTACCAACCCCAGACTTCGAATCAAGAGTTACCGAAATAAAAAAATGGAGACTAAAAAATTTTCCCTGGAAGCAACTGCAGGTTTTGCAGGATGAAGTTTCTGGGGACACAGTGTCATTCAGTATCCTGTGCCAGTGGCCACAGTGCACTTGACATCAGTGTCAGTGTCATACTTGCCAGACCAGGTCTGCGGCCTGATTTGGAGCAAGATTCCTGGCTATGCACCCTTCAAGCCTGGTTGTCCAGCCCTCCTAAAAGTTATGTAAACTACTTAATATACTTTTAACAAATTATCATTATTTGACTAAATCAGCTGGATTTAGGTTCTGCTGCTTGCCTCTAACAGATCTGGCTGATAAAATATAGAAAGTGTATATGTTACAGAATGTCCAATATGGAGAATAAAGTAGAAGTGACAAAGTCAGCTATCAGGAAAAGTGAATGGAACCAAAGGAGAAAATGAGCATACTCTCCTATGGTGGTATAAGGGGTAAGATGAAGAAGAAAAGACACATCTATCCAGATTTTCTGCTGTGATCAATGGGCAGTGGACTTTTTGCATTGGAAACATCTGTAGGAAGCAGAAAGTCAGGTGAAAAGGGAAGTGTGAAAGCCATGAACCTAGCAGGTTCTTGTGTGATGGAAACTAGGAAGGACTAGGGATACACTTCCATGACACCTCTCCTCTTTGTATGTCCTCTCTAAATATGGTAAATCAAATTACCTAGCTGGTGCAAAAGTAATTGTGGTTTTTAGCCATAACTTTATTTACCATATTTAGAGAGGATGTATAAAGAGGAGAAGATGTAATGGCTTCCATCACCACTGAGATATTTCTTCCTCCTATAGGGTTTTATGTATTCTCAATATGGTGAATATTGTTGTATCCACAGAGCTGAAGAATAAAGTTATCTATCTTTTTACTTTGACATTAAGCTATATAGTGTCACAGATTCAATTTTATTTATTTAAATATTTACATTTTAATTTGTTTAAGGAGGATTTCATCAGCCTACCATTATGGTTTACTTTTCTATTTTATTAAAATATAATTTTATTTAAATGTTTAGAGTACATATTTAGATGTGGGTTTTTTTTGTTTGTTTGTTTTTGTTTTGTTTTTTTTGCTTCTTTGTGTTTGTTTTTTTCAAAATAACTACTAAAGTAATACCAGATCATAAAAGATTAATTGACAGTGTAAGTACTCACACTTATGGGTAACTGACCTAAAGCAATCAAAGGCATTAATGTTTAGCTCTTGTGTAGGCTCGGTTATAAATTAATTTTCATTTCTAATTCAGTACTCCCACGTGAGAATCTGCCCATCAACAGAGGCTCATTCTTTCTTAAAAAAAGGCAAACAAATAAAAATGTGCCTGAATTTTTTTCACTGGTTGCATTTGACCTTTCCACCTATGCTTTTTAACATAGGATTAGCATACACATGCACCCTTTTTATTTTATTTTGTTTTTGCTGATCAGTTTTACTTTGCCTTTATCTCAGTGATAAATTAATAAACATTTTCTGTTAATTTACAAGGAACCAGATTAATTAATAGAAATGCACCTGCATAGAAATGATTCCTATCTTACATAAAAGTCATGATTTATGCATCATAAAAGGCACATACAGAATTTTCATTGGATTAGAGAGTTCGCAGTTGGATTCATGAATTTAAATCTTGTCACTCACTAATTGTGTGATTGTGGATGAAAGAGAAACCTTACTCAGAGTCAATCAACAGTGGTTTTTGGTACCACTGTATTTTGATTTAGCAGCAGTCCTGACTAGGGATATACCAACACTGTGGGATGGCCAGGGTCCGTTACCTGGTGACATTGTCTCAGGTGGCTACACATTATATACTGATGAGGAAAGTGTCTAAAGTGAAAAATGAGACTCAGATTCCACAGTGATATTCTGGATAAACTCCATATTGTCTGCTTTATTTTAATTAGTTGATTAGTTTTACTTCATTGCATTTAAACATTTGTATTCTTGAAATCTTATATATTGTCATTGTCATGAAACACATATTATAACTTGTATGCAGCTTCCCTTCACTTGGATGTGTCTCAGTACCATCTTGCCAACCAATAACAACCTTCTTGGAGGCTTCCATCATGGTGTATTGTAGATCTGAGTCCCTTCAGTTAACTTAAGCTCACTCTCACTACCCAACTCCAACCTGCCAGGGCCCAATGGCTGATGGCCAAAGTTGTGTCTGTGACAGATTCTTGGCCTCTTGTGCAATGCATTGCCCAAAATAATGAAGAAAGAGATCAAGGAACAGTGCCAAGGACACTCCAGTGGAATTATGAACAGAAGGAGGTTATTTTATTTTTAAAAATTATCTCCATTCCCACTAGCAGCCTGACACTATGAACCTAACACAGAGATTTTGGAGGCTATAGCTTATCATGCAGGAAATTTCTCACATAACTTCATTTACCTTTGCTAGGCTAGTTTTTAAAATCCAAGAATGGACCCAGGAAATAGTAGATTATGGAGGAGCTTCTTACAAACTACTTCTCATTTGTCAACCTTGAAGACCACATATAGATTACTTAAGAAAGTATTTATAAATGCAAGAAAGTTCATTTGAAACTATTCTTTCTACCCCAAACATATAATTTGGCTATCTTCTTATTCCTTTGGCCTTGAACATCAGGATGATGTCATTTTGGAACTCATAACTTGTGATTTTCCAGTCCAGTAACCTAGCCATAATGACTAGGGTGAGATGTGCATGTCTAATACCTGGCCCAGGAGAGATTTCTCAGGAAGCTTTATTTCTTCCACTGTTTTCTACCTTTAATACCCAAAGTGAGTCTTGTGATACCCTAGCTCAAGAGATTTTGTGTGAAGTCACTCTCTCCTTTTTTATTGCCTAGCTTCAGTGGCTGAAAGAGATGCCTCTGATAGCTGTAGATTATTTGATATCCCTGTTCATATTTATAAGCTTGGAGACAGGTTCTACTCTGGTGCCTCTCATTTTAAATCTTTCACTATCTTATTCCAGGGCAGCACTGTTGATCTGCTTTATTTATTCTCTACATTTTTTCATTTAGACACAATTCTTTCTTCAGAGCATTCTGTTGGTGAATTTTTCAAGCATTTGGATAGTGTTTTTTTTTCTTCTTCTTCTTCTTTAGGAAATACGAAGGTAAAAACTCTTAAAGTCAGGCTGACATCTCTCCAGGGAAAATAAACCAAAAATTTGGACTCAGACTCAGTACACTAACTTTATACATAAGGGTATTTCTAGATCAAAATTGATTTTACATATTATTATCTACCCACTGTTACTTTCTTTAGGCAATATTCTCTCCCTTTTATTTATCATGTATTGGACTGTATCCTTTTTTCCTTGAAAAAAATATGATTATAAGGCATGGTCCATTTTTGTCTTCTAGTAATTAGAGAAAATGATAATCTCTTTTTTAAAATATGAGAGAAGCACTTCTTAAAATAATACCAAATATTATTTTTCAGAAGAGAGTCTTAGGTGGTTGACTTGGTATAGTGGCATTAAACTTCTTTTGACATGATGGAATGAGATTTGGGATATTTAATATGTGCATGTATTGATGGAAGAAAGAGTTGGGAGGGTCAGCCTGTCAATTCTCCTTATCTTCCATTGGATGTAATAACCTGTTCTCAGAAATGTGGCAGTCAGTCCTTCATATTTTTCTCAATCCATTGTTATCACTGCCTTTTTCAGACTTTGCCTATTGTTATAAATGTCAGACTGAAACAGCTGAGCAGGATCTACCTCCAAAAGGTTATTGCTTGTAATTTTTCAATAGAAATAAGTGTCTTTGATAATAAAATCTTATCCTAAATCCTTTACATGCCAAAGGCCATATCCATCCTTATAAAAGTGAGTACTAGAGCTGAAGGCCAGAAATGACTGAGATACTTGGAAGAAGCTGGTGGCTGGAGTAGGAGAGTAGAAAGACATGTGGTTTGCCAGGCTACTGCTACAATCCCTAAGGTCTCAATGCTCATATTCCCAGAGTCCATGGACAATCTCTAGGCTTTTTATCTTCTTTCCCCAGCCTGTATTCACCACAGATGCTTTAAGCTGCTTTTTAAGCCTCCCTTCTCATGTTACATCTCTCCTTCCTATTCATTTAACTGGTATTTCTCTTGCATAAGGAAATCAGACTGCGGCAGGACCTATATGGAGGAAACCATATGATTTTTTAAAAATATATATATTTAAAACAATCCAAATAAAGAAAAAGGCACATCACATTCCTGGATGGGAAGATGTAATCTGAAAATACTAACACTTATCAGATGACTGTACATATAATTGTAATGAGAATTCTATTTTTGGGGGGAGTGTAGTTAGCTAAATAATTTAAAACTATATAGAAAAATAACTGTGATTATAAATAACAATTATTAGAAATGTGACCAGGTGCAGTGGCTCACACCTGTAATCCCACCACTTTGGGAGGCTGAGATGGGAGGATGGCTTGAGGTCAGGAGTTTGAGACCAGCCTGGGCAACATGGTGAGACTGTCTCTATGAAACTTAAAAAAAAATTTAGCCGGGTGTGGTGGCATGCATCTGCAGTCTCAGCTACTTGGGATGCTGAGGTGGGAGGATCGCTTGAACCCAGGAGTTCAAGGCTGCAGTGATTTATGATAGCGCCGCTGCACTCCAGCCTAGGCAACAGAGTGAGACTCCATCTCTTCATATACATGAAATATAAATTAGTAAGGCCAGTTCACCCTAATTAAGGCCAGATTTTAGTAAGATATTATAGCTTATTATAAAACTGCTATAAGAAAAGAGTACACAATTGGCACAGGAAAAACAATTGATCTACATAACCCTCGTGTATCTTTTACTAATAAAAATCAACTTTATAATCTTTTCTTTCAAAACTAAAATAAAACTGTGGGAAAATAGTTTTGTAAAAAATTGTTTCACATTGTTGAGACAAAAGTTCCCAAATGATCTACATTTGGAAAGAATTAATATTCTAGAAACCTGCACCCAATGGAGAGAATCTATAAAGAATTTGTGGGGACTGCAGTGAGCGAAAAGATATTTAACTTCACAGCTACCATCACGATCGTTCATCTGCTGTCATCCTCTCTTCCTTGAATTTTCTATAATTTGACTTACTATCTTTCCCATAGACATTTTATCTCACACACCATGTATAATAATAAACGTCTACAATTACAAAAGAGGTAAAAGTTTTGTAAGAAACAACAAACCCAAATAGTATATCATTTTTCTCTGTTAAAGCAATATTTGGAAGGTAATATAGAATATTGATGATCGTGTTGAATTTTTGAAGGGTCTCTCAGCACAGTAAGCTTACAAGTCGCTTGGAATGATAGCACAAGCTTTGTGTGTTAAAGAAGGCTGGAATAGCTTATATTTTACATATGTGTCCTCAGCTGCAGAGCTTCCCTGTGTGGACCTCCTTCTGTTTTTCCTTTCTTCATTTTCAAGAGGTTTCTGCGAGCTCTCTAAATGAGGCAACAAGACATAACTAATCTCCAGGGACTCATTCTACTCTTTTCAAAAAAGATTAATCATTTTTTTTTTTTTTTGATGTTAGGAAAATCACATTTACGGATTTTAGGTACCCAATAGATTTCTAATCTATATTTTCAGGTGACATAAATCCAGAGTCACCCCTTACTATGTGCAAGAGGATCTGTATACTCTCCAAGAGGGAGAAAAAGGCAAGGAGGCAGTGAGGGGATAAAAAGAGGAGGAGGGAGGACTGGAGGATTGGAAGACTGTCAGCTGCATTAAAAAATAATAATAATAACTGCTGGGTGCTAGGGTTAAAAGCTGGGTGATGAAATAATTTGTACAACAAACCCCTGCACATGAGTTTACCTGTATAAGAAACCTGCACATGTACCCCCAAACCTAAAATCAAAATTATTTTAAAAGCCCAACTATCCTACACAAAGCAAACCCCTGTTTTATTCCCCAGACCTCACTCCTTAGTGACCTCTCCATCCCACCCTCCCTTCTTAAAAGCAAAGGAACCCCTCCCTTTTCCTAAACACTTTTGAAACTTCTTTATTCTTTTCACATCTGCTCTATAAATCCACTTAAACCTAATTTCTCCCCAGTTAAAGTGATTTGGTTATGTTCTGCTGTGTGTCCACTGATCACTACTGGGGGTGTGATCTGGTGAGTCCTACTACCTGGGAAAGATGCAGCCTGAAGCACCAGCAGCCACATTAGGGAAAGTCTGTATATTTATTGTGCTGCAAAACTAAGTACCTCATCATTTGTTCCTTGCTTTATCCATCTTAGTTCTGTGAACCTGTATATTCATGAATTATGTGACAATTTCTTCTCTTTCTAAGGCTGTTGCTCTGTTTCTCAGTTCTGGAATAATTCTAGGCATGTCTTTCACTCTTAGCCTTCAGGAATAAAGGAAAATTAGATAGGGAAAAGGGCATCAGGAGTCTTGCTCTGTTGCCTAGGCTGGAGTGCAGTGGTGCAATCTCCGCTCACTGCAAGCTCCGCCTCCCAGGTTCACACCATTCTCCTGCCTCAGCCTCCCAAGTAGCTGGGACAGCAGGCGCCACCACCACGCCTGGCTAATTTTTTTTTTTTTTTTTGTATTTTTAGTAGAGACAGGGTTTCACCGTGTTAGCCAGAATGGTCTCGATCTCCTGACCTCATGATCCGCCCACCTTGGCCTCCCAAAGTGCTGGGATTGCAGGCGTGAGCCACCATGCCCAGCCCTAAAACTGATTTTTCTATTCAGTAATCAAAGGTCAGTTTCACACTATTTCTTTTCAAAATTAAAAGAATAATTGTACAAAAGGGTTTATTGTTTTCTCCATTTAGGAGACAAGTCATCAAATCCTCGTCTCACTAAAAATTCCCACAAATCTATAACCAGCCCATTCTCGCTATCTATAAATAACTGTTATAAAGCCTGTTGTAGGTGGGGCGCGATGGCTCATGCCTATAACCCCAGCACTTTGTGAGGCCGAGGTGGGTGGATCTCCTGAGGTCAGGAGTTCGAGATTAGCCTGGCCAATATAGTGAAACCCTGTCTCTACTAAAAATACAAAAATTAGCCGGGCGTGGTAGCAGGTGCCTGTAATGCCAGCTACTTGGGAGGCTGAGGCAGGCGAATCACTTGAACCCTGGAGACAGAGGTTGCAATGAGCCGAGACTGTGCCACTGCACTCTAGCCTGGGCAACAAGAGTGAGACTCTGTCTCAAAAAAAATAAATAAATAAACTAACTAACTAAATAAAACGTATTGTGAATGGTATTATCTACTTCAGATATCCCCTCAATAAGAGTGAATATATATTTTATTAAAAAGATATATCATTTTTTAAATTGGGATTGCTGAACATTACTTTTACTGAAGTTTTAAAAATTCCTGAAATGAAGAGAAGGATGTAAGGGTCTCTTTTTTCCCACTCTGGAATACTGACTACTGTACATTTTTATTTATTCTTTCTCTTTAGCTTTGTCTCTGTTCTCTAAAAACTGATTTTGTAAGATCTGATCTGGAGGTCTGTGGTTGAGAAAATAAGCCAGAAATCTAAACAGTTTTGTGCCCTTATTTTCTCACAGGAATTGTTGTCATTGCTTCATTATTTTTGCGTAGAAGTCATAGAAATGCTATATACTTTCCAAAACTATTACATAATTTTCTGAAATGACAGTATAAACACTAATTTTTTATTATTTGGCTTTTACTTTTTGAAGAAATTACTATTGTAAAATTTGAAGAGTAGACTTATTGACCAAATGTTGATAGGGCTTATTGCTGAAGGTTATTGGATCAATTTGTTTGTTTTTCATCTATTATCTCATGTATGTTTATTCCAAGTTCATTCTCCTTCATGCACACTATGATCTTTTGCACACACTTCAACTTTACATATTTTAAACAAGCTTTTCTGTGAATATGGAAACACAGCTTCTGCGAAGGAAAACTTAACTCATGACACAGGGGAGTAAACAGACCTGAGAATTCATGCTTTCAAAAGTAATGAAAGAGGTGGTGGACTGTGTTGGGGTTGCACTCTAAATCTTCGAAGGATTTTATTATTTGAGTTTTTTCATCTTTCTATGTGTCTCTTTACCAAGAGACACCTGATTTTCATTCTTGGAGAAACACTGGGGCTTCCTCAGTATTCAATCCCACTTTGCAATCCCACCTTCTGATTCAGTCTCCTTGAAATTATGTTTCCAAAGATCTGAATGACAGTAAATGCCTACCATTCCCCTTCTTTTCTCTCAAAACATGGATTATTTCCCCAAAGTTATTAGTTAAATTTTTAATGAATATTACTTCAGAGCTGTAGAAACATTTATTTATTTACTTACTATGTCTGTATGTATGCATATGTGTGTGTGTGCATGTGTGTGTGTGTGTAGGGAGAAGGGGCTTGAAATATTAAGGAGCTAGAGGAGCCATCTCTCAAAGAAGGACATCCTTTAGTGATTGTGTTTGACTCATGTTCTTTTTTTTTTTCCTAAGCCCAAGAAATTTTTATGATTAATTTTGGAATTTAAGTTAGCTTGCTTTCTGACTCTAACCCATCCTTCCAGGCTTAGTTGAAATTTCAGCCTTAAGTGAGAAGAGACACTTTAATCCTCTTCTATGAAACTTACAGATATTTATATCCAGGTATTTTTTTGTGTGTGTTCTTGTTTCCAGGATCCTTTAAGGCAGTGGCTGTGTGCTTCTCATTTCCTTCTCCTCTTTGAGGAAGCAATGTGGCATAGTAGCAAGGGTGAAGGCTTTCACTATAGACAGACATAGGTTTGAAGGCTGCTCTGATACTTTCAAGCTTGTCTCCTTGAACATTTTAACCTCTCTGAGACTCAGTTAGCTGGCAGATATCTATGAGGAATAACTGAAGTGATCCAAAATATTTGTGACATTAGATGGGCAATAAATTAGTTTTGTTTCCTTCCTATCTCTTATAGCACCTATGCTTAGGCTAGCACATAACAGATATGGAGCAAACTTATATTGAGTGAATCAATGACTAAAGTAATAGAATTTCAATTTGTTATAATTATTAACAAATATAACTTATAGGTAATGTGTTATAATATGCCTATCATTATGAGTATATAATCCTAAAACTATATGAAATATAATATTTCATAAACATTTTTTGCTACTTCTGAATGCAAGAATCATCATTTCTTTTACTTGATTTTCAACATCCTAAGGTTTGCTTTTACCGTGTTTGTGCCAATTTTAACCCAAATCACTCATAGTTTCTTTACTGGTCTGTCGTCTGTACTGGTCCCTTCAGCCATCTGACTGTAGCCCTTTTCATGATTACCTTGGCATTCTTCCAAGTGAAGCCTTCTAATTTTAGAGTCACGATGCTGGAAGAACAAATCACAGATGTGCACTGAAATATGCACAGTATGGGTACAGAGCTGTTTCTAAGAGTCATAGTAAAAAATATCTTTTACACTAAAGAATCATTCGAAAACTTAGTGTATTTACTTTTCTTTTTCTTTGTATGGTCTAAGAATGCTATTTTATTTTTCTCACATGCCCCTGAGATTTGAGAAACAAAAATATTTTATCAAAATATTTATTTTCCAAGTGTAGGCTACATCTGTAATACATTTATAGGTTATAATTTTAAATATTTTCAATTCAAATCAAGCTTCCATTTCTGTATTATATAATATAAAACGTTTTTACCCTTTTTAATTTAATAAGAGTACTTTATCCAAAAAGGTTTTTTCTGAAGGAGGTCAGAAACTTCACCATTACTAGAGTCCCAACTTTTCCTATACCAGAACTATGGAATAGGTAGGTCACTGTGGAGTCTCTTGGAGTCTCACAGATCCAATTTCAAACACAAACTGACTGTTCGTTGCCACCTACTCTTGGTCAAGTAGAAAGATATTTCTTTTCTGCATCCTATAGCTGCAGTAAAATAAAATAGAAAAAAGTAGAGAAATTGTTTGATTGATTTGTCCAGTGTAGATGCTCTAAATAGATTTTGAGAGAAAACAAATTTTTTGAAAAATAAAATTTAGAATTTAAATTATAAGCTACTGCTAATTTATCTGTAATGTCCATTTGTGAAGGGCCCTGGCTTGCTGGAACCACCTTGGTTTTTAAAATAAAGGTAAATTGTTTGGGTCCCATCTCATGTTTCTAATTATCTTTGGAGGGAGAAATGGGAGAGGAGGCAAGAGGTAGAGGCTTGTGTTTTTTCTAGCCTTCTCTTGATTCCTAGTTCCTGCATTTGCTGATTTTGCAATTTCTAAACTCTTTCCCTTCTGCATGCCTGCCACTTTTCTGCATTGCATTGCCTCACTGGACATCCTCCAGCTCTTTATTTCCCAACGTGTTAAGTTAATGTTAGCTGATTTTATTAAAATATTAAAAATATGGGACAAGGAAAGAAAAAATTACACTGCAGTCAGAAACAACTTAAAATTAAAAGTCCTATCTGCCAAAGAATTTTCCTTGACATTCTACTAGGTTATCAGTGACCTGTCATTGAAGCTGGGCCCTCTCTCTTCTTGGACATCCCCAGCTTTGTCTTCCTTACCTTGCACACTGGCAGCCCCAGTTGCCTTTCACTTCCTGTGCAAAGCTGCTCACTTTCCCTTTGTCTCACCATGGACATTCACGGGTTCTAACACAGGGCTTCATCTTCTCATATATACTGCTAGGCAGTGGTTTTCTTGCTTTCTTTTTCTCCAGGACATTTCTAGAACAAGCTTGTCCAACCCGAGGTCCACAGGCCACATGCGACCCAGGATGGCTTTGTATGCGGCCCAACACAAACTTGTAAACTTTCTTAAAACATTATGAGACTTATGCATGGACCTTTTTTTTTTTCCTGAAAAAAAAAACAGCTCGTCAGCTATTGTTAGTGTTAATGTATTTTATGTGTGACCCAATGCAATTCTTCCTCTTCCAATGTGGTTCAGGGAAGCCAAAAGATTGGTTACCTGTATTCTAGAAGAATTTTGTATCCCCTCACAGATTTTTAAATTGATGTCTAATAGTTGTTATCTTATGTTTAAGTAATTGCAAAGGATATCATTCCTGGTATATTTTCTACATGTTCTTAGTCTATTTAAAATACACATCAAAAGTTGCAGATTTATTATAGTTCACTCAGTTATGAAAAACGAGTGCTGTATAACCTAATTCTCAAAGCCAGTTCTTATTACCTAACTAATCATCCAATCCTATTTATCTTCTAACAGAAAAGGTCTGACTTCATTCTTTCAAATCAAATAAACATGTTAATATGTGTCGCTGTGATACTCATCTCACTTTTGAATTCTGATTCTAAGATCATCAGGTGGACAAACATGGTTTATAAGCAAGGACTAGTGGACAAATAGATGAAAGAAGGCATATCTGCTTTTGGTATTTCTTTCCTGTGCCTGTTTTACTTTGCTCTCAAGGGTTTTTCCCTTAGGTTCCGTGCATTGTCTAATTGCCCTTTTGTTTGGCACCCAAGAGATGCTTATACCTCAGGGAAAAAGCACTAGAGTAAAAATCAGGATGGCTGAGAGACAAGATATTCCATAGTAAAGTCAGGAAAAGGTGAATGTATTGGGGAGGTGGGAAAAGAAGCGCCAGTCTTTTCTTCAACAGATCAGTTTAAGTAAAGAGTGAATATGGAAGTTGAGTATCAGGGAATTAATTTCCTTAACATTATTTGCTGTCATGTGCCCTCTGGGTATGTGAATATAATTCGAAGATGATTATAATGTATTCTAAACGAAGACATTTTCCTTGTAAAATATAGACTACTTCTCAGGGAAAGAAATTTTCCTTGTAAAATATAGACTACCTCTTAGGGAAAGCATATTGTAAAATAAGCATATTTTATAGGGTTATCCAGATACTATGCTAGGCATTGTATACTTGGTTATATAAATGATATGTACAGTGAAGACTACATAGAATTTATAGTATTGTAAAATTCAAGTACTGGAATAAAATCTGGACTTCTAAGCAATAGGAAATACAATGAGGAGCGAACTGGTAGCTTTGTCCCCTTGTTGCCCCTTAGGCAGGGACCAACTTTTTCTATATAAGACAGAGAGTAACTATATAGGCTTTATGGAACATAAGGTCTCTGTCACCACTCTGCTTTTGTAGTGCAAAAACAGCCATAGACATGTAAACAAATGGGTAAATCAAAAAGTATCTGAGACAGGTCTCAGTAAATTTAGAGGTTTATTTTGCCAAGGTTAAGGATGTGCCCAGGAAAAAGGAATGCAAAACCACAGGGACATTTGTGAATCCTGCTTTTTCCCAAGAGAGTTTGGGGACTTCCGTATTTAAAGGAGAAAGAACAGGCAGTGGGGGAAAGAGGAATGGGGGGGAAAAAAAAGGAAGGAGGGTAGATAAAAGGCTCAAGCAATTGCATTCTTTTGGGTCTTTGATCAGTGTTCACTGAATCCACATTTTATATGTGAAAGAGGGGGTACAGGAATAGTCAATTGTGTTTTCATCTAGCCCACAGTAAATGGTCACTTTATATAAATAAACATAGAGTAGTTACCTGTGGAGACCTCTGGCCTTCCATCTGGCCTTATCTGTAGCTATTTGCTCAGGAACAAAAGGAAAGGCAGTTCCAGCTTAATGTTTCCCTTTGGCATAGTGAATTCATGGTCCTGAGATTTTATTTTTCTTTCACATTTCCAATAAAACTTTATTTACAAAATCAAGCAGTGAGCTGGATTTGGTCTGTTGGCCAAAATTTGCCAACCCATACCCTTCGCTATGGCTGCACACAGGGAGAAGGAGAATAGGGTTCAATATATGCGGCTGCATGTAAGCTCCAGACTTTTGTAGCTGTAAAAATGATATAATTTTGAGTCATTTCTGAAATCCTGAACAATTAAAAATTCAATCATAATTGATCCTCACATTATTTAGTTTTATTGTTCAGAAGAAGAAATAAGGCTTTTTTCCCCCATTTTATATTTTTATGCTAATAAGGGCTAGTGGCTTTCAGTGTCAATATATTTAGTCAGGATTTCTGATTTAAATCATAATTTTTACTCACTAAGTATATTTACCTACATTTTATAAAATAGAAAAGATAATTTAAAAATTGACAATAATAACTGCTTTAAGCCTAATATTATCTATAATAATATTATTAATATCTATATTATTAATAATAATATTATCTATAATATTATTAATAATATTATTATCTATAATATTATTATTAATATTATCTATAATATTAATAATATTTAACATTATCTAATATTAAAATCCAAGGATATCTAATAATAATATCTAATAATTAAATCTAATAATAAAATTCATATATCTATCTAATAATAAAATCCAAGGATGTCTTCTACCTCTTTAATTCAGCACTGTGGTTCTTTTCTTTTTTTTTTTTTTTGAGACGGAGTTTTGCTCTTGTTGCCCAGGCTGGAGTGCAATGGTGCGATCTCAACTCACTGCAACCTCCACCTCCTGGGTTCAAGTGATTCTCCTGCCTCAGTCTCCCGAGTAGCTGTGATTACAGGCATGTGCCACCACATGTGCCACCATGTCCAGCTAATTTTGTATTTTTAGTAAAGATGGGGTTTCTCCGTGTTGGTCAGACTAGTCTTGAACTCCTGACTTCGGGTGACCCACCCGCCTCGGCCTCCCAAAGTGCTGGGATTACAGGCATGAGCTACTGCGCCCAGTCCAGCACTGTGGTTCTTTAAGTGTGGTACCTGGACCAGGAGCATAAGTATCACCTGGGAATTTTCCAGAAATGCAAACTCTTGGGCCCCACATCCAACCTATTGAGTCAGAAACTTTCGGGTCCCTGCAATCTGTGTTTTCACAAGCCTTCACCAAAATGGTGAAACCCTGTCTCTAAATAACAATAATAATAATAATAATAACAATAACAACAACAGGTAACCTGAGATTTTGCCACATGCCAATTATAGTTGTAAGTGCTTTACACATATTAACATTTTTAATCCTGACAACAACCTTATTGGGCACATACTTTCGATATTTCCATTTTATATGTAAGCAAACTGAGGCATAGAGAGGTTGGATAATTTACAAAGGTCGCATAGCCTCGAGGATTCAGTGTGAGATGGGACTAAAGGGATAGATATAGCTTTATCTGCCAAAGTGAGAATGTTGGATTTAATTCTAAATGGTATTGAAGCCATTCATGGGTCCTGAGACAGTACAGACTTGGTCTTATTTACAAAGGGGTTGTAGAGGAGCCAGCGGGGAGCAGGAAGCTTGATGAAGGCTGTCACCCTGGACTAGGTGAGAAATATTCATGGCTTGGACAAGAGTGGTAGCAATGGAGATGGAATCATGTGGATGGAAGTAGGATTTAGTTTGCAAATAAGAACAAATTTTGCTTATTGGTTAAGGAAGTAAAAAGGAAAGGAAGGACAAAGAAAAACTGTTTCTCTACACGCAACACTTCTAACACCAAATGTGTGGGTTTTCCACACCACACAAGTCTCCAGTTCTCTTCAGATATCAACTGGGTGTCCTAGAACTTAATTCAGTTCTGACACTAACTGCATGACGTTACCACAGACCCATAGGTTAGGGGCTCAGTCCCACAAGACTCTCCCCAACTTCAGATGCCAATTGAAATTAGTGCGGCCTCAGGTTATCCACGCTTCTGTCCAACTTGTTTACAAATCGGGGGTTTTCCACAACCACCTCTTTGGGTTTGATAATTGTCTGTAAGGGCTCACAGAACTCAGGGTAACACTTTGCTTCCTATTGCCAGTTTCTTGCAAAGGATATTAAAAAGTGTACACATGAATAGCCAGATGAAGTAGCACGTAGGGCAAGGTTGGGAAGCATCCCAAATATAGGAGCTTCTTTCTCTGAAGTTGGGCGTGTTACCGTCTGGCATATGATGTGTTCACCAACCCAGAAGCTCTTTGAACCTCTTTATTTAGGGTTTTTATGGAAGCTACATTACAAAGGCATGATCGATTAATTTATTCTCCATTGGTGACTAGCTCAATCCCCAGCCCATATCCCCTTCCCAGAGCCTGGGGGATGGGGCTGACAGTTCCAACCTTCTCATCACATAGTTGGCTCCTTTGACAACTAGCCCCCGACTCCCAAGAGTCACTTCATTAGCATAGTCAGGTGTGATTGGAAGGGGCTTATTGGCTGGGCAGGGTGGCTCATATCTGTAATCCCAGCACTTTTGAAGGCTGACACAAGCAGATCACTTGAGGTCAGAATTTCAAGCCCAACCTGGTCAACATGGCGACACCTCATTTCTACTAAAAATACAAAAAATTAGCCAGGCGTGGTGGTGCTTGTCGGTAATCCCAGCTACTCAGGAGGCTGAATCACTTGAACCCAGGAGTCAGAGGTTGTAGTGAGCCAAGATCATTCCATTGCACTCCAACCTGGGTAACAGAGCAAGACTCCATGTCAAAAAAAAAAAGAGGGGGCTTACTATGTATGAATACCAAAAGATGCTCCTCTCTCCCCTATCATTCAATAAATTGCAAAGGTTTTAGGAGCTCTGTGCTAGGAACCACAGACCAAATACATGTTTATTATTTCACAGTATCAAACAGAATTATCATGGATGATTTCTAGGTTTGAACTTGAGCAGCTAGGCAAACATTGTTACCATTTTCTGCAATGGCAAGACAAAAGGAGGAAAGGCTTTATTTCAGTGGGACAAGTGAAGAGTTCTGTGTAGGCCAGTGTGTGCTTTGAGATGCCTTTTAGACATGCAAACAAAGCCAATGAGAAGCCAGTTGGATAACAATAATCTGGAGCTCGCAAAGGGATCAAGGCAAAAAATATTATTGTGGGTGTCACTAGTCCACTGATGGTTTTTTATTGAAAAGGGTTGTTTGAGTTCCCCAGGAGGATAATGTAGAGAAGAGAAAAGGGCCCAGAATTGACACCTGGCAGTCTTGGGGCACATTCAAAAGTTGGATAGCGGGAATGGTACCTCCTGTCATCTCTGGATTCATCTGGTATGAGCAGACTGGAACCTCAGTGGAACACCCTTGGAAGAGAGGGCGGATCCATTACCAACCCGCCAAGAACCAGTGCAACAGCTTGTTCTGACCTGCATCTACAGTTGATTGACCTAGTCCTTTGCTACACTGGATTCTATTTCATACTGAATTCCTGTTATCTGAACATGCTCTTTATTTTTGTGTATCTGATTTTTTTCTTCAGATTTTTTTTCTTCTGAAAAGCCCCTCTGACACCTCCCTCCCTGTCTGGTCACTGTCACCGCTGTGCTCCCATAGCGAGTTGCACACTTTAATGTGATAGCACTTATCGCATTAACCACTTTTAGTTCTCTGTCTTCTCTATCAGACTATTCAGAGCCAGAGACATGGCCTACATCTTCATACTCAGCACTTGCAAACGACCTATAGGGTCTCAGTCTCTGCAGATATCTATTGAACAAGTGATGGAAGGAATTTCTCAGACCTGGCACCCAATTCGTGTTGCGTATGCAACCCCACACGCCAATCTCTAAATTTTCTCTCAATAAAGGTTTCAGGAAAAAGAATAACTTGATTAGCTATGGAGTAGAAGTAGATAGGAAGGTGTGGTTTCTAAAGAGTCATTATTAAGTTCATATTAATACTGATGGTAATAATAAATAACAAGTAAATCAACATCACCTTGTACTGAATACTTAGTACATATTGGGCACCACTCTAAGTTTGTGTGTCATTCATAAACTAATTCAAAAATTAGAACCTCAGAATTTCTCATTTTAACATTGTCTAGACAAAGCACTTATTCTTTCTTTAATTTTTCATCTTATAGTCTTTTTGATGGTAAAGATCTCCAAAACGTAAATTTCTTGTATCTCCTTAACACTTTATTCTTCAGTGAATGCCAAATAAGCAAGTGTCTATTTGATTTAGCAATGATATCTGTTACATATGCGAAATCTCAGCCACTTTTCAAATAAAGAATTCCGACCATGGCTTTTCTAAATTATTTTTCTGAATTAGTTTACAAAATGTTGGGATAGTTTGGGAGAAAGGTAAAGTAAGTAACATTTATGGTGCCCCTATCTTTCCATGGTATATCAAGACAGTCTTCAGTTGGTGATCATGTTTTTAGTTCTTAATAACTACTCAAAGATTATACCATATGCAAGAAAGTTTATGCCATGTGCTAGTAATCCTCAGACACATTAAAAACAGAGTTTGCTTTTTTGGAGGATTGCCTTGGAAATAATCTGTATCCTAATTTATATAACTGGTTATCTTTTATGTAGCTAATGATTTGCTTGTTTGGATACTGGTAGAAGACAGATTCCATGTTACAAAAAGTTTGGGAATATCAGTGTAACTAACTGTTTTATTGCAGGATTTCTCAAAGCCTGTAATACACTAGTGTGTCCAGTGAATCACCAATAACATGTAGCATTTTTCATATTTTGTTGCTCATGGAACCTTTTTCCTCCTTCACACATTTGACATCTTACATATATTTCATAGAACACAATTTGGAAAAACTGTAGCATTTAAGTTGTGAAGATGCAGAAGGTGTACCTATTATTTTCCAATCTTTGTTATGGAAAAGCAAAAGCAACAGTTTTATTATGCAGTGCCTGCAAAGATTACAACAAAAATCCCATAGGGGTGCTTATCTCTTTTTAATATTAGATTGCTTAGATCTGAGCAAATAAGCAGAAGGTCTTAATTTAATAGAGAATAGTGCTGTATGTCACTGTTTCACTGTTGAGGTGTTAACCCTCCCTCAGCCTAAGACAGGAAGTTTCCAGATTCTCCAGTCTCTGAATTTTCCAGAATGGCCTTTAGGATAATCTATAGCATGGCCTTAGTGGATTTCTCACTTTTCCATCACATATGTCTCACCTTCTGGGCAAACTGGGCCCTGTGGCATTTTCTAAATATACTCATGCTGTCTGCAGTCTTACTTTTGTTCTTCCTCTTTGCCTAAAATATTCACCCATTCATCTCCTTATGTTGAAGTTGGACCATTTGCTAATTTAATATATATTTACTGGGGTCTACTCTATGCAAGGAACTAATCATATTTGTAATTTTAGAGAGAGATATTCACAAAATATTTTCTTTTTAATCTAGTTGGATGTGAACCCTATCTGCTTTTAACTACCTTAGAATATTTTACACCTCAGAGAATAGTTTCTTTGCCTGCGTGACGTTCCAGTCAACTGTGTGCTTGTCTGTTACCTCCTAGTAGACTAAGTGTATTGCAAGCAAGAGCTGTGCCTTAATTATTGTAATACTGGTACAGCCTGTCTCAGCTCCTGGTCCCTACATGGTACTTAACAATCTGTCAGGTTGAATGGAGTTCATGGACACCCATATGGGCATTAGTAGAACCTCGTGGAGTCTAGGTTCCTAGACTCCACTAACCAAAGGTATTTGCTTCTGACTCCTTAGGAATTCCATCTATACTGACAGAAAAGGTTTCCCAGGCAGCACCCAACAAACCTTTTCCTGCAGAATGGGCTTGCTTTTGAACAAGCCTCATCCAGAGATGAAGAGAGACATGGCTGGAGACCCTAGTTCTACTCTCACCCATTCATTCCCAAGATGGTCTGAAAGCAAATGTGAAAAAGAGAAATGCGTTGACTTAATTAAACTGACACATGGTTGACTTTTCTTAAGTAAATACTGTCAAAAACAAATGGAAAGCTCAGTTGTTTCAAGTAATTTTCAAAATGCAAACATTTTACTTGAAATATTGTTAACTAAACTGTCTAATTTGACTGAAAGCTTCTGCCATTACTTTAGATGGTACAAAGGTTGCTGGTTGATGCCCCTCATCCACCCCACCCCCTCCTTTTTCAGGTGCTTTCAGTCTAAGGATCAAATAAAGTATGCACATCCCATTAGGAAAGTTTGATGCACCTGTGTTTAGAGGGCGTCTTCATTCTTCCAGCTCAGATACTTGTGCCCCATTGCCCCTTTTCCAATTGTTTTTTGAAATGAATGATTCAGGAAAAGAAAAAGAAAAAGCAATTCAAAAGGGTAAAGGCAGAAGAAAAAGGCCAGGTGCCTTCTTGTATCTTTTTCTTTGCTTTTGATGTCAGTCTTTTATTGCTTTTTACATAAGTGGAATGAGAATTTAGACAAGAATAAGATGAGTAAAACCTTTCTGACAAAGACTATCTTAGCTATTTGATAGCTTTAAGACTGTGGGAACCTAAGTTGGATACTAATCCATCACATTACAGTAATCAACATTGGCTTAGTTTTTTATGCCATTCATTTTACCTTGTCAAGAGGAAAGTGATAAAGAAAAATAGGCAACTAATGACTAAACTTGTAATAGGTAATAGTAATAGGAACACTTTACGTGCTGTCAGAGGCAACATCTAACCTCTGTTGATGAGCTTACATGAAATCACTTTCTGGCCTCTGTAGTCTATCTATTTATTTCTCATTAAAATTTTTTTTCTACAGGCAAAGATAAGATTAAAGTGTCTGAAGATGACCTGGAGAAACTCCTTCTAATTAAATGGTGTGTTTTGGAAACCATTCGTTTAAAAGCTCCTGGTGTCATTACTAGAAAAGTGGTGAAGCCTGTTGAAATTTTGGTAAGCTTTAATCAACCTTCTACAAAAAAAAATGTACACATTTTGCCCACATATAGTTTTCAGGTTGACCATATCTTGATTTGTTTTTACTTGACAAATAAATATTTTATATATTTGCCTTGTACAACATGTGGTTTTGAAATATGTATACATTGTGGAATGGCTAAATCAAACTAATTAATATATGCATTACCTCACTTGCTTATCAGTTTTCTATGTAAGAAGACTAAAAAATCTATTTTCAGGAAAACAATATGTTGTTACTAAGAATAGTCACCATGTTATACAATAGACCTCTTGAACTTACTCCTCCTGTCTAACTGAAGTTTTGTATCCTTTGACTAATATCTCCCCAGGTCCTCCTCCACACCCCTTCTTTACTCTTCAATCCCTGGTAACTACCATTCTACTCTATTTCTGAGCTCACTTTTTTTAGATTCGCCATATAAGTGAAAATACACTTACTTGTGGTTTGTCATTCTTCCTGGCTTGTTTCACTTAACAAAATGTTTTCCAGTTTCATTCATGTTGTCACAAATAAGAGCATTTCCTTCTTTTTAAAGGTTAAATAGTATTCTATTATGTATATATACATTTTATTTATACATTCATTCATTGATGGATACTTAGGTTGAGTCCATATCTTGACTATTGTGAATGGTGCTGCAATAAACATGGGAGTGCTGATATATCTTCAACATACTGATTTCATTTCCTTTGGATATGTACCCAGTAGTGGGGTTGCTAGATCATATGGTAGTTCTATTTTTAATTTTTTGAGGCACCTTCATACTGTTTGCCATATGTCTGTACTAATTTACATTCCCACCAATAGTGTGCAAGTGTTCCCTTTTCTCTACATCCTCTTCCACAATTATCTTTCATCTTTTTGATATAGCCATTCTACAGGTGCAAGGTGATATATCCTTGTGTTTTTAATTTATATTTTCTTGATTAGTAATGTTGAATATGTTTTATACCTGTTGGTCATTTGTATGCCTTCTTTTGAGAAATGTCTATTAAGATTCCTTGCCCATTTTTAAAAATCAGTTTTTTTCTGTTTTGTTTTTGTTTTTGTTTTTTACTATTGAGTTGTTCAAATTTCTTGTATATTTTGGATATTAACCTCTTGTCAGATGTACGGCTTGCAAAAATTTTCCTCCATTAAGTTATATCTTCATTCTGTTGATTGTTTCTTTGGCTATACACAAGCTTTTTAGTTTAATGTAATCCCATTTTTCTATTTTTGCTTTGGTTACCTGTGCTTTTGGGTTCATATTCTCAAAAAATTGTTGTCCAGATCAGTGTCATGGGGGCTTTTCCCATATGTTTTCTTCTGGTAGTTTACAGTTTCAGGTCTTACTTTCAAGTCTTTAATCTAGTCCAGTTGATTTTTGTATACGGAGTGAAATACAGATCTAATTTCATTCTTATAAATGTGGATGTCCAGTTTTCCCAACATCATTTATTGAAAAGACTGTCCATTTTCCATTGTATGTTCTTGGAACCTGTGTTGAAATTCAATTGACTATAATGTATGTATTTATTCTGGGGCCCTCTATTCTGTTCTGTTGATCTATGTGCCTGGTTTTATGGCAGTACCATGCTGTTTTGATTACTGTAGCTTTATAGTATATTTTGAAGTCAACTAGTATGATGATTCAGGTTTATTCTTTGTTCAAGGGTCTTTTGTAGTTTCATATGTTTTTTCTATTTCTGTAAAAATGTCATTAGAATTTTTATAGCATATAATATGTAATTTCTTGAATTCCATTGAGCACAAAATGACCCTAGAACAGGTTATTAATAAGAGTTGTGTAGCAATGTTTCATTAATATGGAAATTTATCTTATGGCAAGTGCTTTATGTAAAACATAATAACCCTTTAATAATCATTCTGGCCATCTGATTCTGTATCAGAATCAATATAATCTTATTTAAATCAGGCAGGTGAATTGAATGGTCTCTTGTCTACTGATTCAACCAACAAGAATTTCTTAGCACCAATGAGATAAGGAATTCAGGATGTGAAGAAAGTTATTTTGCATAGCTGGAAGACAATTTCAGGCCACAGATTACAGATATGGGAACAGATAACAGGAATATATTTGATAATCTCAATTTATATTAGGAGCCAGCAGCAGAATGAAGGTGAGAGGATTTTCTATGGACAAAGTAGGAGGAAATTCTCAAGTGCACCATGAAAGGGTATGTGCACATGTCAGACTTATCAGTTAAATATTTGTGAATCAATATGGCATAACAAATTATTTTTTTTGAAAATGATTTGACTTAGGGCCTGCTTTATCCAGATGGATCACATTTAGTCAGTCTTCTACTATTGTTTGCTTTTTTATATGCAGCTTGAGAATGCTTGGATTCAAACCAAGGAAATTTTGTGATAGAACACAGATAAAAATCCACATTTTGTAAAAGTTGAAACTTTTGCTTCCAAAGGAGGCATGATTTATCTAATGGATCTTATGTAAATTAGAGTATTTAGTTTTTGTGGGATTTCAACAGTTCATATTTTTATTTATTTTAATTTAATTTTAATTTTTTTTGAGACAGGGTCTCATTCTGTCACCCAGGCAGGGGTGCAGTGGCACAATCTCAGCTCACTGCAACCTACAAGTAGCTCTTCTATGGTCTTTTAACCTCCTATCTTTGTCGGGATTATGTTATAAAGGGAGTTGTAACTTTTGTTGGAGCAATTAACCTCCTATAGTTTTTCAAAAGTAATTTTACTTATTTTGACAACTTTGCCAGAAGAGATACCCGTGCTCAAACACATGCACGCAAATGTATACTCTTGCATGCACAGTCCCCCATCCGCACAACCTCTTAAATGTACTACCGCAACTATCTAATATTCTCTTTGTATGACATTAATATAGAAACCAAAGTTTCAGCACAGTGTAAATCTGTCATTAAAATTTTTTTAACACTAATTCTTCACTTTTTATGCATCTAGAGCGTTTTCACATTTATTTCAGTGGTCACATAATAGTCCATTTTCTTGATAGCATAGATATTTATTGATTTTTGACTCTTCAGAATTTTGATTGTTTTACTTTGTGGTTATGTTAATGTGATAATTGTTTACATCTTTGTACATATACATTCTTTTTAAATAATTATCATTGAATTATAGTAGTAGATTACTAGCCACAAGGCATAAACACATTTATGATTCACTGCATATAATCCTGTAACAAGTCTGAACTATTTTATAGCACCAACAACTTGGAATTTCACAATATATATTATTTTTAATAAAAAAGGATAGCTATCTAAAACAATTCAAGAAATTATTTTAAAAATTAATAATCTATTACCTCTACCTCTTTACATCCATGCTTTCTTTTAGAGAACATGAGGCTTAAATATATCCAGGCTTTTTACAAGCCTTAGCAGCTGGTTGTGACTATCTCAGTCAGGGGGCAACCCCAGAAACATGCACAGGCTGCCATCTTCTGGGCATGTTCTGGGACTTTCTTTCATTATTTTTCACAGCATTTTTTTAGTATTTGTAAAAGATGAAATTTTTCTTGTACTTACTGTTTCTTCTATAAATAAACACACAGTTTTTCCTCTAAGAAGGCCTAACCTAATCACTATAAAGTTCTTCCTGCAAAGTTGAGACTTTATCTTTAGAAATAATAACTGGCACGACTTTTTCTTCTTATTAAATAGGTGAAACATGGTATTTGTACCATGGGGAAAAAGGAGACCATAACAAGAAAAGGTAGCAGAAGGGGACAGGACCATAAAAAGAAGTTAAACTAATAAATTAAAAATTGCTTAAAATCCCTTAAGTCAGAGATAATTGCTTTGTTCATCTTGGTATTATAATTTCAGATGTTTTTCATATGGTGTATGCATTTAAAAAAATTCAACTGGAATTGTACTATGCTAATTGTTTTGTAACCTGCTTTTATTTTATTAAATAACAGATTATGAGAGGTGTTCTTTCTTTCTTTTTTTTTTTTTTTTTTTTTTTTTTTTGAGATGAAGTTTCACTCTGTTGCCCATGCTGGAGTGCAGTGACATGATCTTGGCTCACTGCAACCACTGCCTCCCAGGTTCAAGCAATTCTCCTACCTCAACCTCCCAAGTAGTGAGATTATAGAAGTGTGCCATCATGACCAGTTGATTTTTGTATTTTTAGTTAAGCCAGGATTTCACCATGTTGGCCAGTCTGGTCTTGAACTCCTGACCTCAGGTGATCTGCCTGCCTTGGCCTCCCAAAGTGCTGGGATTACAAGCATAAGCCAACACTCCCAGCTGAAAAGTTTTCTGTATTAATAAAACACATCTACACAATTTTGAATTGGTAGCAAAGTCATCTAATATATTGATATAGTATACATTTTTAAACCAGTCCCTGTTCTTAAATATGTATGTGGCTTCCAATTTTTCACTTCTATAAATAGTGTGAAGATGAACATCCTTTTAGCTAAATCGTTGTATAATTACTAATTATTTACTTAGTATAAATTCATACAATGTGGTTCTTTCAAGATTCATATGTTTTCAAAAACAGGTGGAATGTTTTTGCTGAACTGAAGTTTAATGATAATGTTCCCAGAAATTTGCATTTTAAAACACATTTCACACGGGCTTATCTATGTTGAGTAATGACAGAGGCTCATATTTCCTCCTCTATTGGGCAACTGGTCAAAGTTCCTTTCTATGCATACTAGAAGTATTCTCCCACTACCCTTCCCTAAGGTAGTTTGAACAGGCTCTCTTTGTTTATTTTTGCCTGTGTGCCCTTTCCTGGAAATGGAATGAATTGAAATGGACAAACACTCTCTACTTTCTTGGATTTACTGCATTCTTTCTTTCTCTTTATTATGCTACCTTTCTAAAACTCTGAAACTTCTACCTGTATTCTCTTTTCAAGGTTTTATATGTTTGGTAGAAAAGTTTATCTTCAAGAATATGCAGAAAAGAGTAATAAAAAAAAGTATTGGAAAAGAGTAATTGAGAAATATTGATTATCCTTTACAGGTATTAAAACATGTTATAAAGCTAAAAGAATTAAAATGTTATGATCGTGGTGTCAGACCAGATGTTCAGATCAATAGAAAAAACTGGGAAGATAACAAAGAAATTAGCTCCCTTATACATAAGAATTTAATATAGGATAAGTGACTCTTTTTATAAATCAGTGTAAAGAGAAGAAGTTAATATGTGGTTTGGGATGACTGACTAAAAGTGGTTTTTTTTTAAACTTCTAAAGTAGAAGTTCTCAAACTTTTTGGTTTCATGATCCCATCACACTCTTCAGAATTATTGAAGATCCCAAATAATTTTTGTCTATGTCTATTTTAAATCTTGTCAATATTAGCTATATTTCAAATTTAAACTGAGAAGTTGTTAAAATATTAATTTGGTGATTCATTTAAAAATAACAAAAACCTCTTACATGCTAACATAATAGCATGGTTTTCTAAAACATTAACTGTATTTATTTTATAAAAAGAAGAAGGCTGCCTGATTTTAAGATTAATCAATGAAACCACAAAGAGGATAAACAGATTTGAATGTACCATATCAAAATTTAATGTCTCATTTTTTAAAATTGTAACTCAAATGTGAATATAATGTAAACATCAATATACAACACAACTATAAATAATTTTAATATTTAAAGAACTGACAAAAATCAATAAGTGAGTGTCACATAGGTTAATCAGGAAAGAACATAAGAGTTTATAGGATAAAATAAATGGAAAAACTCTCAACATAAACATAAAAATGTAAATGTAAAAACATAAAAATGTAAACCTAAAACAACCATTAAAAATGTAAGATTATAGATAAAAGGGTAATGAAACTTACATTCTCATAAATTATAGTTAGAAATATGTATTGCGGCCGGGCGCGGTGCCTCACGCCTGTAATCCCAGCACTTTGGGAGGCCGAGGCGGGTGGATCACGAGGTCAGGAGATCGAGACCATCCTGGCTAACACAGTGAAACCCCATCTCTACTAAAAAAGTACAAAAAATTAGCCGGGCGTGGTGGCAGGCCGCTGTAGTCCTAGCTACTTGGGAGGCTGAGGCAGGAGAATGGCGTGAACCCGGGAGGTGGAGCTTGCAGTGAGCCGAGATCACGCCACTGCACTCCAGCCTGGGTGATAGAGTGAGACTCTGTCTCAAAAAAAAAAAAGAAATATGTATTGCTACAAAATTTGAGGAAACAGTTGAATAACATGCATTTATAGCCTTAAAATATACATGTCCTGTGTCATGTGAACATCTGTGTTAACAGAATCTGTGTGAAAAAATGCTGTGTGTAAGAAAGTGCTTATGGTGGCACTATTTACCACAAAAAAAAAAAATGTAGGCAATGATTACATTAATTATTGTTTAATCTACCCAATGGAAGATTAAACAGTCATTGGAGGAAGAAATATTCACCATGAATATACAATAAAAAGGGAAAGCCTGTTATGAAGTTAAGTGAGCTAAGAAAGATTAAATTGGGTATTCAGGAGGATCAAAACTATGTTTAACAACACCAAAAAATCTCCTATCACTACTAAGTAAACATACTGGAAAGAAGTCTAGCTAATTAATTACTGTCTTTAGGTGTCAGAACTCTGGATTTTCTTTTTTAGTTTTTCTACTTTTCAGAATTTTCCAAACATTTGTAGATGTCTGTTTTTATCATACGAAAGAATATACTCTTTAATTTTAAAAATACTTATTTTGTTTATTTAATTTAATTTTATTTTTTTGGCACAAACACCAACCAAGTCTCTGGTTAAAAGCTAGGATGAAAGGCTGTGTGCTTCAGACCTCCTGCTATAGATGTGTTGCCTCTGGACTCCTCCTTTCTTTTTAAGATTATACATTCCTGGTGGTACCCACTTAGCTCTGAGCACCTTTCTTGAATTACAACACAGAGTCCTGCCTTCTCTTCCTTTTTTAAAGAAAACCCCCACTTCTAGATTAGCAGATGAGCTTGTTTTGGCCTCACACCATCCAGGTGAGGTGCAGTGGCCAGGCTCAATTCCGTCTACCTGAGAGATGCAGTTCTTGCCACACACAGAAGTTGTAGCTTCCCTTTGCTAGTGATCTGTGTTCTCCTTCTCGACTGTTTTGTCTCCCTCTTGATCTTTCGCTTCATCTGTCATGTAAGTAAAGATAGGGACTGTTTAGGCTGGGTGTGATGATGTCTGCTTGCTCAGAGGGTTTCTTGATCGAAACAGCTCCAGCATTCCTTCATGCTATTTATCAGTCTGGCAGTTACTGCTGCTGCAACAGGAACCTCTTTCTTGTCTCCTCCCTGTTGCTAGTGGTAATTCTGCTACTGAGGACCTGTATGAAGTTCTCCTCCCTTTGCTAACCTGCTTTGTAGGCTGCAACAGTCAGCAGCCTCCAAGTCATGAGCACGGATCAACAGCAACTGAAGAGGACTTTGCGTTGGGAAGGGGAAAGGCTGTGGTTGTCCTGACTGAAGGTCCATCCCTGTGCTGCCCCCAACCCTGCTCTCAGATACACATCATGACCCTCTGTGGCTGATTCCAGAGTCAGTCATGACCTCTCTAGCCTCAGTTCCAACAGAAGTAAAACAAACAGACAGGGTTGGGATCTCACAGGTTTCTCTATTTTAAAATGATAAGAGGGTGCCTGCAAAAGCTTCACTCTCTTCCCAGTCTTGGATTTGAGTCTCTGCAGCTCGCCTGGTTCTGAAATTGCCAAATCTCAAGCAATACTCAGCTCCCACTAGAGACAACAGGGGTTCTCCTGGGTTAAAAAACATGATGACATCCCTACCCCATATTCCACTCATAGCTACAAGTAAAAGACATATTTTTATTTTTCTTCAAGACAGCAGCTCACTCTGTCTCCCAGGCTGGAGTACAGTGGCACAATCATAGCTCGCTGTGCCCTCAACCTCCTGGGCTCAGGCAATCCTCCTGTCTCACCCACCCAAGTAGCTGAGACTATAGGTGTACCATCATCCCCAGCTAATATTTCTAATTTTTTTTTGTAGAGACGAGACCTTCCTATGTTGCCTAGGCTGGTCTCAAACTCCTGAGCTCAAAGGATCCTCCCACCTAGGCCTCCCAAAGTGCTAGGATTACAGGCATGAGCCACCACACCCAGCAGAAGACATATTTTTAATTGTAAGGTGTTTATGCCTCAGAGAAGTAAACCTAAAGTAAAAGTTTTGCAAATATCTTGAGGACATTTCAAAATTATACAAGGTTAAATAGGTGTGGCTTATGATGATGGGCAGTGGGAATTACCTAATAAAATATCTTCACCTTAGTAAAGTTGGTAGCTATCTAGCAATTACAAAACTTGGGAGATCTCTTTGTCCTGTGGTTCCTGAACGTGGTGATGATAGGGAGATTTTGTGAAATGGGTTTTAGTTCTTTGTACAGTTTATAGATCATGAAAATCTGTTGTCATATAAATCAGGAAGGATAATGTAGACTGCCTGAGGAAACACATTGCTTATCCTCATTCCCACAAGCACTGTGACCCGAAACACAAACCCGACCAAACAAATACATAACACTTGCCTTTTCCTGTGTCTTCCTAACCAGTTGTTTTTCATTTTTTTCTGTCCTAATAACTGATGCTGGACTGACGAAAAGTTCACTGCCCTGCCCTAACACTGTCATCAGTATCCACAAGAACGGGACATCCTTGGCCCCTCTTCTCAGTGCTAGTGTGGCCATTCTCCCTGTCTCAGAGTCCGATTTTTCTGTTCCATAACCTGAGGCTCCACCATAGTTTCTGTCTTTGAGAACTCTGGCCACAAACCCTAATATCAGACATCAAAAGCTACATTAGGATGGACTTATACTAGTTTCTAAAATTTTGACATTTAGCTAGTATTTCCTTTTATGTAACTGAATATATGTACATGTAAATCAGAATTATATAATTCCCTCTATGTAACCAAATATATGTATATGGAAATCAGAATTATATAGATACTATATTATTAGATTTTATATTATTTATCATTAGATATTATATAATTATATAGATATTAAAAATAGATTTTCTCACAGTCAATTATAAAATGTATATCTTCACCACAATATAATTGTAGCATTAATTTTAGTGGCCAAAACTCTCTTTAAAGCATATTTCCAAAACATGATTTGGAGCTGATTTTTCTGTTATAGAATTACATCATTCCTTCTGGTGACTTGTTGATGTTGTCTCCGTTTTGGCTGCATAGAAATCCAAAGTATTTTCCTGAGCCTGAATTGTTCAAACCTGTAAGTTATCTCTTTCAGTATATATTATTCTTTAATTTTAATTTCTTTTTATTTCAGGAGTGTAAATTCATAAATTAATTAGGACTATATAATTAAGCAGCCATATTTCTCTCGTAACTAAGAACAAAGTTGACTACAAAGTATAGAACAGATTTGCGATATAGACAATGCAACATTTACAAATCAGTTAGAAAAGTTTTTGTAATAAACTTCTCTAACTTTAAAATAAATTTTACATCAAACCAGAAGGGCATGTTCAAGTAAATAAGCCTATTTTTGATAGAAGACTTATTTCATGTTCTTCAGGCAATTGCCTCTGTCATTGGTTTCCAAGGAGTACAAAAAATACAAATAAAGCAAAATAAAACTGTGATCTGCTGTTTCTTAGAATTGGAAAGTTACAGGGCTGAACAGAATGTTAAGAGGTCATTTAGTCTGTTCTCTGCCTTTAGGTAAAACTGTCAAAAATGGCATCTAGATGCATTCATTCTGCATCCCAAGCTTTTTCCAACAGGCAGGGATGTCAGTGTCTTATTACTAAATTTATTACCAACAGCAATTTTATGACGGAGCCTGAGACCATATTATAAATATTCTTCCTTTTCTTAGGTCAATTCTGTGGTTGATTTACCTTATCATTTACATTTACCACTTAACAGAATTTTTTTAAAACCTTTTTATTTATAAGTTCATGTTCCAAAAACACAATAGTGTCTAATATTAATAACAGGGTGGAAAAAATTACCAACAACCCTGCAACTTTATATGCAAGGATTAGCTGTACAAGGTCATTTTTAGCCTAGAGAAATAAAGTTAAGCTTATTTATATAAGGCTGATTTGGAAAAAAAAAATGTTTTCTTCCCACAGGAACGTTGGAAAAAGGCAAATTTAGAGAAGCACTCTTTCTTGGACTGCTTCATGGCATTTGGAAGCGGGAAGTTCCAGTGTCCTGGAAGGTCAGTGAGACAGCTGGGCCACATTTATCCAGAAAGTCTGCAGAAAGATGATGGCTCAGAGGGGGACAACTTTAGCTTAATCTCTTTGTGTGTGTGTGTGTGTGTGTGTGTGTGTGTGTGTGTGTGTGTGTGTGTATTTAAACTTTAGGGAAATCCAGAAGAACACATTTGTCTGGTTGACCTGTGGTCCTGTGCAGTGTCTCTGTGGGAATATCTAAAGTGGCTTCTGATAGAGGATCTCATGAGAAGAGAACTTTATACTTGCCAGATGCCGCATCAAAGCAGCATTTATGGTTCAAATTGTCAGCTTTCGTACAAACATAATTGGAAGTGATTTGAGTACTACCTTCTTTAAAAACAAAGATAGAATTATGTTTCTTTTACTACAACATTGTCATGGATATTTGCTAGGGTTATAGAACATCTTTGACTTGGAGCATAGCAGGTTTTGATGGTTTTGGTCTATGGTGTTGGTTTGTGAAACTTTCTTTTGTTATCTTTTGTAGTTAAATTAATCTGGCCCTCAGCGCTCCTCCTCAGTGTGATACCCTGTTCTAATGCAAGTGTCCATTGTTTAATGAAAGTTATTATTATCTTTATCTGTTCAAGCAGAAAAGATTTTTGAACATCTCATCTGTCCAGGCCCACTGCTAAGCTTCAGAGAGCACTGAGGAAGACCAACATGGTCCCTGACTTAATAGAATTTACAATCTACATTAAATATGTCCCATTTCTTCATTGGGGATGATTCTGTAGGGGAAACGTCAGTACCTGTTTATGACAAAATCTTACTCAATGAATGTAAAAATCCATTAAATTTTTATATTTGAAAAATTGTAGTTTATTGAAGTCAGTCATCTTCACTATTTGAACAGTAATGCCAGCCCATATTTGCAGTCATTACTTGCTCCACAGTATCCATTCCATCCTTCTGTTTTTCATGTGTTTAGAGTATCAGTATGATTTTAGTAGTTTACACTTGCCGTAAAATAGTATTAATTAGTCTTAGCCAATCATGGAAATTCTATCCTGATTTTAGACATTATTCTAGAAACGTAAGCCTAAGCAAATGGGTGCCTGGTGTTTTGCTGAGCTGCTTGTCCTGAGGTAGGAGTTGAGCTAAACTGGCCAATCAGAGTGAAAGGAGAGACCTCTTCAGGATGAGGCCCCATTCATCCTGTCCCACTGGATATGAACAAGGAAGCATGCAGCCTCAGATGTTACTAGCAGCAGGTTCAAGAGGAATAAGCCGTATCATGGTGCAGTCTGTAGAAGGCAGAGCAGAAATATATTAGGAGCCTGAATCCCTGAAATCTCGGTAATATTATTTTGTTGCTAAATTCATCAGTTTTGAGGAACTTTTCTACTTTCTGTTATGTTAGATAATAAGTGTCCTTACTTTTCAAGTCAGTTTTAGTTGAGGGTTCCATTGTTTAGAGCTGAATACCCACCATGTACTGACATGCCAACCATAAATCTCCAAAGTTGAACATTGTAATTGAGTGTCAGTTACTTTAGGGACATTGTATAACACACAACAACATTAGCAACAAAAACCCATCATGCTCATCCTGCCTCTTGTGTTATTTTCACTTTAGAGAAGCAGTTCTTAAGATAATAACAAATTTCTTGTTTTTGTCACATACCAAGTGTCAACGTCCTAAGAACAGCTCTTCTAAAAACAATAGATGCTACTTTTTTTCAGGTGTCTTTATATCACTATGTATATACAAACATACACACACACCTATATATTGGTATTAATTTGCTTTATTTGTATTTCATTTATATATACCTATATATAGGTGTGTGTATATATATACCAATAGCAACTAAAGAATTTATTATAATCATCCTTGACCTGGAGCTAGCAGTATTTTAAACCAACGACTGATATCTCTTGCAATGGAGTATATAGTATGGGCCAACTATCAAGGATTACCTACTGACTACTATTTCCAAGAGGGGCTGTTACTACCTTCCATGATGGCTTTTGAAGCTAACAGACATTCTTTTTGAGTTTGAAAGTAATTGGTATAGTAAAGGGAACCATGACGCTGCAACTTAATCAATAGTATCTTCTTTAGACATAAACTATGTATTTTTAGAGTGCGTTGAGCTCTTACTCTGTGCAAGGCAGTGTTCTGGGTACCATAGGGGCTTTGGGCATGAGTAAGACATGTTCTCAACCCACATGAGAAACAACTTAGTAGGGGCGAAGTGGACATTGAATTAATAAATAACTGCAAGGGTATCTGGTCGAGAGATGCCAAAGCATTACACTGAGCTTCAAGAGAAAGGATACGTCTGGATAAGATGATCTCAGAAGATTTCCTGGGGAAAGTGGCAGAAGATCTTTTAGCTTGAGACAACAGAATGAACAAATGGTTACTAAGCACAGAGGCGTGTGGCTTAAGGCCTTATGGTTTTACTGTTACTGGGACCAGATTACAGTGGTGAGAAATAAGACTGAAAAGGTACACTGGCCCAATTGAAAAGGCCCCGTAATACCTGATGTATGAGTTTATTTGCACCTCACATGGCACTAATAAAAAACTAAAAGGTTTTGGGCAGAATGGATTTGTGTGAAGCGTGACTTAGGTTATATGGTCATGCTAATATTCTGTGTGTGAGACATGGAGTAGTAGAATCTGCCAGATTTGGAAGATGATTAGAAGTGTGGGTCAGGTGAGAGGAAGGCTTTGAGGTGGACTGTGGCTTTAAATCCAGGTGTCTGGTAGAGGTGGTGGAAATAGAGAAATCAGAAACAAGAGAGAGTCTGGGAGCAAGATCTTAAGTTTTCCTTTGAAAGTCGAGTATGTCAAAATAGATATCACTTAACCAAAATCTACCAGTTAAATATAAATGTTGAATACATGTGACCTATTTAAAAAACCTCATTAAGTTCAGTTTTCTACTGTTTCTGTTTTAAAATGTCGTTAATTTTTTCTTATTATTTATTAATTATTTTAAACAGCCAATTCATGAAATGTTTTGTTTCTAAAGAGAAATAAAATAGAAAATTGCCCAGGAAAGCAAATGACTTCATTTGGACAATGTATACCAAGATAGATTTTTTTTGCACTAGAAATTTAATCCCACAAATCCTTAGTTGTAATCCCCAGAAAATTGCACTCATTCTTGATTTGTGTTCCAGGAGCCAATTTATTTTCTCATGCACCAAATACTCAGTGAGTCAGAGAAAGTTGCCCTTAATATGGCTGATGATCAAAGTTTGTCATAAACACACACTCTTATGGCCTTGCAGCTGTCACTTATTGGAGTTCAAACCACTGAGGTGGTATAGAACCCCTCTCACAAGTAAACACAGAAGGTTGTGCTGATTTAACTCAATAAGTACTCGGTGCTGCCGTGGGATAACAACTAAAAATCAGAATGGAAGAACTGTGGTTCCTCTTCCTATTTGTGGGGGTTCTGAAAATAGGTTTGGAGCAGGATCCCACTGCTAGGCACTTCCTTGTAGAACACGGAAGAAAATCTTTCTAGTAATTCTGCTACTGGAGAAGTCTGGTGATTTGTTTTTGTTTTGTTTTGTTTTGGAAAAATAAGCAGGAAAGAGCAGCATGAACCACCAGACTTCTTCAGAAATTGTAGCTTGTAAAGTGAAGAGTCTCATTATAGTGGACAGTGTCACATTAAACTGTACTATTTAAATGGAGGAATAAGATGGAGGATTTTCAGTGTAGAGGACAACTCCTTTGAGTGAGCATCTCTGAGAGTTGATGATCTTAGGGTTATGCTTGCTATACCTGTCCCCTGGAACACACACCAAAACCAACAAGCTTGATTTTCCTTGGTTCTGATTCCCGCAAGAGACTGCCTGGTTGGCTATGTCATTGTGAAAATTGATAGGCTTAAACTCCAGTATAAAACAACAGCCCTGATCTTTGGCAAGATTGATCTGCTTATAAAGGCATGCTTGGATAAGAAGAGGGTGTAATAAGAGGAAGGCTGCAATACTTGAGAAGTGAAAATGAAGCATGGATTCCTCAGGAATAGAAAGTGTGATTTTTACTTTTTGTGTGTGTTTGGGTCTTTCATGTATTCTGGGGAGTCCTAGGCCACAAAGTCATGGACTTGTCTTGAATTCCTAATGAAAAATCACACATCTATTGGAAAATTAATTAAAATCAGAGGTCCATCTAATAGTAATTTAGTAGTACTGTTTTTAACCAAACATCTCTTGAGCATCTAGTATTAATACAATTATTCTTTTATTCGATAACTATTTACTGAGTGTGTGCTCTGTGTCAGGATGGGGTTCTAACAGTTATCATGGAAAACAAATCAGATGGAGCCCCTTTCCTTGAGGATGTTATATTCTCACCCAAGTCACTTTATTAAAAACTGGGAAGAGTCAAAGACTCATAACATTTCTGAATTGGTTATAATGTGGTTGGGGAAATGAGACAGCAATATGAAAAACAAGCCCTACTTAACAGCTTAAGATGGCACAGGACAAATGCCAGAAGACTCAGATATGTAACAACTGCCATAAGAATTTGGAGGAAGGGCTATTAGAAAAGGCTTTTGGACTAGATGAGAATAATCAGTAAACAACATAAAAGAAAGCTCAGCTTCCTAAGATTCAGCAGTTTCAAATTTCAAGGGAAGAAAACAAATTAAGTGCTCATAGGAATATAATGTACTGATATGTTAGTGATAGCAAGGCAATTGTATATTTAAGACTTTTGATGCTCTGAGCACTTTTTTTTCTATATATTTATGTTAAAGATAATGCCATTTTAAAAGCTGTGCCTTATATAGTAAGTATCTGCACACTCTTGTATTTGAGAAGTGTTATTAGTAGCTTTCTGCCTTTTATACTTAGAAATAGCTGATTGCTTTTAAGGTATGATCAAATTTAAATCCCCATGGATTTAATGACAATTTAAAAATCCAATTTATTCTGAGGAATTTGTTCCATAAACAAATGCATTCCCTCAACTCTAGTTGTTAAATATAATTAAAGGAACTGTATTTACTTGTATAATTGTTTCTTAATGCTTTCACAAGAGTGTGCACAGATCCTGGAGAGTATATAAAAGAGGGTTAGGAATGAGGGTAGGAAAGGTGAATGTGGCTAATTCTAAGACTCTGAGCCAGGTTATCAGAATCCTTATTGATTTTTAGTCATGCTTCTGTCTTCCCACCTTTTTGCAAAGGAGCAACAAGTCACTCAAAGGAACATAGAAACCATTGGCAAAATTGCTGTCATTATTTTCCTGGCCATTTCATTTTGATACTTCATTATGAAGCTAAGATATAAGTATGTCAAGAACAGAAGCAGCAATTCAAGAGTGATCTTTTTTCTTTTTCAACTTTTATTTTGGGTTTGAGGGGTACATGTGCAGGTTTGTTACGTGGCTAGATTGAGTGTCTCTGTAGTTTGATGTACAAATGATTTGTCACCCAGGTAGTAAGCACAGTGCCCAATACGTAGTTTTTTGAACCTCACCCTCCTCCCATGCTCCACCCTCAATGAGGCCCTCTTTGTGTCCATGTATATTCCACGTTTTGTTCCCACTTATAAATGAGAACATACTGTATTTGGTTTTCTATTCCTGTATTAATTCATTTAGGATAATGGTCTTCAACTGCATCCATGTTGCTGCAAAGGACAGGATTTCATTCTATTTTATAGCTGCATAGTATTTCATGGTGTTATTATGTACCACACTTTCTTTTTCTTTTCTTTTCTCTCTCTCTCTCTTTTTTTTCTTTTCTTTTTTTTTTTTTTTTTTTTTTTTGAGACAGGCCCTGTTGCCCAGGCTGAAGTGCACTGGCATGATCGTAGCTCACTGTAGCTTCAACCTCCTGTGCTCAAGCATCCTCCCACCTCAGCCTCCTGAGTCACTGGCCCTACAGGCATATGCCGTAGTGGCCAGCTCATTTTTAAAACAAATTTAGTAGAGACAAGTTCTCACTATATTTCCTGGGTTGATTTTGAACTCCTGAGCTCAAGTGATCCTCCCACCTTGGCGTCCTAAAGTGCTAGGATTACAGGCATAAGTGACTGCACTGGGCCCCACATCATTTTAAATCTAGTCCACTGTTAATGGGCATCTAGGTTGATTTCATATCTTTGCTATTGTGAATAGTGTTGCAATGAATGTATGAGTGCATGTGTATTTTTGGTATAATCATTTATATTCCTTTGGGTGTAATGGGATTGCTGAGTCAAGTGGTAGTTCTGAGTTCTTTGAGAAATCTCCAAACTGCTTTTTATAGTGACTGAACTGTCTTACATTCCCATCAGCAATGTATAAGCATTGCCTTTTCTCCTCAACCTCACCAGCATCTGTTATTTTTTGACTTTTTGATAACCATTCTGGCTGATATGAGACATTATCTCATTGTGGTTTTGATTTGCATGCCTTTAATGATTGATGATGTTGCACAGTTTTTTTATATGCTTGTTTTCCACGTGTATTTCTTCTTTTGAGAAACGTCTGTTCATATTCTTTGCCCATTTGTTAAATAGGGTTGTTTGTGTTTTGCTTGTTGATTTAAGTTCCTTATAGATTCTGGATATTAGACCTTTGTCAGATGCATATGCCAAATATTTTCTCCCATTCTGTAGATTGTCTGTTTACTCTGTTGATAGTTTCTCTTACTGTGCAGAAGCTTTTCAGTTTAATTAGGTCCCACTTGTCTATTTTCATTTTTGTTGCAATGGCTTTTGGAGACTTTATCACGAAATCCTTGCCAAGGCCTATCTCCAGAGTGGTATTTCCTAGATTTTCTTTCAGAGTCATTATAGTTTCAGGTCTTACATTTAAGTCTTTAATTCATCCTGAGTTGATTTTTGTATGTGGTGAAAGAAGGAGTCCAGTTTCAACCTTCTACATATGGCTAGCTGGTTTATCCCACCACCATTTATTGAACAGGGAGTCCTTTCCCCGTTGCTTGTTTTTATTGCTGACTTATTTGATCTGATATTGTTAGGTGTGCAGCTTTATTCCTGGATTTTCTAACCTGTTCCATTGGTCTTTATGTCTGTTTTTGTACCAGTATCATGCTGTTTGGGTTACTGTAGCCTTGTAGTATGGTTTGAAGTCAGGTAACATGATGTCCCTGGCTTTCTTCTTTTTGCTTAGGATTACTCTGGCAATTTGGGCACTTTTTTTGGTTCTATTTGGATTTTAGAATAGTTTTTTTTCTAATTCTGTGAAAAATGGCATTGGTAGTTTGATAGGAATAGCATTGAATATTTAAATTGCTCTGGGCAGTATGACTATTTTAATAATATTGCTTCTTCCTTTCCATAAGCATGGAACGCTTTCCCCATTTGTTTGTGTCATCTCTGATTTCTTTCCTCAGTGTTTTTTAATTCTGAATTTAAATATATTTTACCTCCCTGGTTAGCTGTGTTCCTAGGTATTTTATGTGTGTGGCTGTTGTGAATGGGAGTGCATTCTTGATTTGGCTCTCAGCTTGGGCGTTGTTGGTGTATAGAAATACCACTGATTTTTGCATATTGATTTTGTATTCTGAAACTTTACTGAAGTTATTTATCAGCTTTAGGAGATTTGGGACAGACTGGGGTTTTCTAGGTATAGAATCATATCATTTGTGAAGAGAGATAGTTTGATTTCTTCTCTTCCTGTTTGGATGCCTTTTATTTCTTTCTCTTGCCTGATTGCTCTGGCTTGGACTTCTAGTACTAGGTTGAATTGGAGTGTGAGAGTTGGGCATTCTTGTCTTCTTTCAGTTTTCAAGGGGAAGGGTTCCAATTTTTGCCCATTCAGCATGATGTCAGTTATGAGTTTATTATAGATGGCTCGCATTATTTTGAGGTATGTTCCTCCTATGCCTAGTTTGTTGAGGGTTTTTAACATGAAGGAATGTGGAATTTTATCGAAGGACTTTTCTGCATCTATTGAGATGATCATTTTTTTTTTTTTGTTTTTAGTTTATGAGATGAATCACATTGATTGATTTGTGTGTATTGAACCAATCTTGTATCCCAGGTAAATAAAGTAAACAAAGTAAGCTTTATTTACTTTAAAGTAGACTTTATTCCAGGTATACAAAGTGTGGTGGATTCGCTTTTTGGTATATGGCTGAAATCAATTTGCTAGTATTTTGTTGAGAATTGTTGCATGTATGTTATTCAGCGATATTGACCTGAAGTTTTCTCTTTTCATTGTCTCTGCCAGATTTTGGTATCAGAATGATGCTGTCCTCACAGAAAGAGTTAGGGAGGAGGCCCTTCTCCTTGACTTTTTTGAATAATTTCAGTACCACTAATTTCAAGATTGGTACCAGCTCTTCTTTATGTGTCTGGTAGAATTCAGCTGTGAATCCATCTGGTCCAGGGCTTTTTTTGGTTGTTAGATTATAATATAATAATGATTTTTCATTCCATTTCAGAACTCATTATTGGTCTGTTCAGGATTTCAATTGCTTCCTGGTAAAATCTTGGAAAGCTGCATGTTTCCAGGAACTCATTCATTTATTCTAGGTTTTCAAGTTTGTGTGCATAGATGTGTTCATAATACTCTCTGAGGGTTTTTAAAATTATTTCTGTGGGGTTGGTTGTAATGTCCTCTTTGTCGTTTCTGATTGTGTTTATTTGGATCTTTTCTCTGTTTTTTATTAATCTGTCTAGCTGGTGATCTAGGAATCTTACTTATTCTTTCAAAAAACAAAGTTTCAGTTTTCTTATAAATCTTTTGTATGGATTTTTGTATCTCGATTTTTGCACCTCAATTTTGGTTCAACTCCAATTTTGGTCATTTATTTTCTTCTGTTAGCTTTGGGGTTGGTTTGTGCTTGGTTTTCTAGTTCCCATAGGTGATATTAGATTGTTAAGTTGAGATCTTTGTAACTTCTTGATGTAGGCATTTGACACTGTAAACTTGCCTTTTAACACTGCTTTAGCTGTATCTCAGAGATTCTGGTATGTTGTATCTTTGTTTTCATTCATTTCCAAGTGTTTGTTTTTATTTCTGCATTAATTTCATTCTTTAAAGTCATTCAGGAGCAGGGTATTTAATTTATATCTAATTATATGGTTTTGAGAGATGTTCTTGGTATTAATTTCTATTTTTATTGCACTGTGGTCCGAGAGTGTGGTTGGTATGGTTTTGGTTTTTTGAATTTGTTGACTATTGCTTTTATGACCCAGCATGTGGTCAATCTTAGAGTATGTGCCATGTGCATATGAGAATAACATCTATTCTGTTGTTGGGTGGAGTATTCTGTAGATGTCTGGTTGGTCCGTTTGGTGAAGTGTTGAATTTAGCTTCTGAATATATTTGTTAGATTTTCTGCTTTGATGGCTTTTCTGACACTGTCAGTGTGTTGTTAAAGTCTCCCACTATTATTGTGTGGTATCTAAATCTCAATATAAGCCTCTAAGAATTTTTTATGAATCTGGGTGCTCCAGTGTTAGATTCATGTATATTTAGGAAAGTTAAGTCTTCTTGTTGAATTTAATGCTTTATCATTGTGTAACACCCTTCTTTGTCCTTTTTGAGCATTGTTGGTTTCAAGTCTCTTTTGTTTGAAATAAGAATAACAACCCCTACTCTTTTTTTATTTTCTGTTTTCTTGATCTTTCTCTATCCCCTTACCTTGAGCCTTTGGTGTCATTGCATATGAAATGGGCCTCTTGAAGACAGAATACAGTTGGGTCTTGTTTCTTTATCCAGCTTGCCACCCTGTGCCTTTTAAATGGGGTTCTTAGCCTGTTTATATTCAAGGTTAATATCAGTATGTGAAGATTTGATCTTGTCACTGTGTTGTTCACTGGTTCTTCAGTAGACTTAATTATGTAGTTGCTTTATAGTGTCAGTGGGCTATGTACTTAAGTGTGTTTTTGTGGTGGCAGATAATGATCTTTTATTTCTATGTTTAGTGTCCCTTAAGGACCTCTTGTAAGGCAGGTCTAATGGTAATGAATTCTGTTTACATTTGCTTGTCTGAAAAGGATTTTATTTCTTCTTCGCTCATGAATCTTAGTTTTGTTGGCTATGAAATCCTTGGTTGGAATTTCTCTGCTTTAAGGATGCTAAATATACACCCCAGTCTCTCATGGCATGTAAAGTTTCTGCTGAAAGTTTCACTGTTAGCCTGATGGCAATTCCTTTGTACATGATCTGCCCCTTCTCTGTTGCTGTCTCTAAGATTTTTTCTTTTGCATTGACTTTGGAGCATCTTATGAGCATGTCAACCTCTCTAGTGAAGTTGAGGAAAGTTTTGTGGATGATATCCTGAAATATGTTTTCCAAGTTGCTTGTTCTCTCTTCATCTTTTTCAAGAATGCCAATAAGTTGTAGGTTTGGTCTCTTAACATAATCTCATATTTCTAAAAGATTTTGTTCATTTTTATTAATTATTTTGTCTTTATTGTTGTCTGCCTGCATTGATTTGAAGGAGCTGTCTTCAAGCCCTGAGATTCTTTCCTCAACTTGGTTTACTCTGTTATCAATGCTTCCAATTGCATTCTGAAATTCCTGTGGCGAATTTCTCATTTCTAGAAATTCAGTTTGGTTCTTTGTTAAAATGGCTGTCACATCTTTCAACTCTTGGACCATTTCAGTGTTTTCCTTGGATTGGGTTTCAGCCCTCTCCTATATCTTGGTGAGCTTCCTTGCCATCCAGATTCTGAATTCTATATCTGTCATTTCAGCTATTTCAGGCTGGTTGAGAACTATTGCTGGAGAGCTAATGTGATAGTTTGTAGGTTAAAAAATGCTCTGACTTTCAGAGTTGCCAGAATTATTGCACTGGTTTCTTCTCATCTGTGTGAGCTGATGTTCTTTTAATCTTCGAAGTGGCAGTCTTTTGGATGGAACATTTTGCTTCTTATATTCTTTGATACCTGGTATGGTTTGGATCTATGTCCCCACCCAAATCTCATATTGAATTGGAATCCTCAGTTTTGGAGGTGGGTCCTGGTGGGAGGTGATTGGATAATGGAGATGTTTTCCATGAATGATTTAGCAGCATCCCTCTTAGCTCTGTCCTCATAATACTGACTGAGTTCTTGTGAGATCTGTTTGTTTTAAAGTGTGTAGTACTTCCCCCATCTCTTTCTTGCTCCTGCTCCTGCCACGTAAGAAGCTTGCTCCCCCTCTGCCTTCCATCATGATTGGAAGCTTCCTGAAGTTCGGCCCCTACCCACCCCACCAGAAGCAGAAGCCACTATGTTTCCTGTACAGCCAGCTGAACCATGAGCCAATTAAACCTTTTTTCTTCATAAATTACAGTCTCAGGTATTTCTTTATAGCAATGTGAGAATGGACTAATACAATGCTCTTGAGGATTTGGTTGTGGTATAAGTTGGATTTAGTTGACTGGCTTCATATCTGGATGTTTTCAGAGACCCAAGGCTCAGCTCAGCACTCCTGGACTGGGTGCTCTAACCCAGGAGGGCTGGGAGCAGGCCCACAGCTTTGTTCTGGGGCCCCTTGAGGTTAAAGCATGGACTATGCTGGAGCGTTTGAGGTATTTCCAGTCTGTTGGCAATAATACCTGACTGGAGCTTCTGGCAAAGGTGCTCTGGCAGGGCAGTGGTGGGCCCCTGTGTGCATGTATTCCAGTGAAGTGGGGACAGGGGGATGCTGTGGGTGAGTGTACATCAATGTGGGAAGGCTGCAGGTGGGTGCATGCCAGCAAGGTGCAAAAGTGCCCCAGTGGGTATGCAGCGTCTGCCAGTGAAAGAACTGTTGTGATGGCCACTGACAAGCACTTTGGCTGGGCAACTGAGGCTGGGCTGCATGTATTTGCAGCCAGGCAGGGACCCTGAGAGAGGCCAGCAGACTGGTGTGTGCTCAAACCAGACTGGCCCTGTCCCATGGACAAGACAGCCCCACTTTCTCCAGGTCCAGCAGCTAACAAAGGCAAAAGTCACCTAAAGGAGTATGGTGAGCTTTGCGGGATGAGTGTCCATGGCCATGCTCCACTATAGACATTCCCATGTCAAACCCTCTGGGCTCCTTCCAGGCTGGAATTCTGTTTTTGCCAACTCTCCAGGCAATTATCACTGGCAGCTCAAATGTCCATGGGAGTTGTGAGATCTCCCATAGCTAGGATCCCAGAAGTCCATGGTGAAGGTGAGCCACTCCATGCCTATTTCACTCACCCTTTCCCTAGAAGGCTCTTGGGCCCAGAAATGAGTCCTGGTGCTCGGCAACCCCCTGCAGTGTTCCCAACTTTCTCTACTTTCAGCCTGTGGTCTGTGTACTTTTTCTGTCCACTCTCAATACCTTCTTTCCAAAGACCTGTTCGGAGTATGCTGGTCTCCTTGATGGTCTGGTCTCTTTCAGTGGGAGAGTTTCTTCCTGGCTGTATCTAGTTGGCCATCTTGGCTCCCTAAAAAAATTAACAGTGATTTTTGATACTTAGACCAAAGTGATTCTAAAACAAACTATGTTTATTTCTGAGTAAAGATTTCAGGATGACACCCTTTTCCTTTATTTACAAAGTAGATCTCCAGCCCCTGTCCTGTGCACAGAATACCTGGGCAGGATGTGTATCTATGGAGAGAAAGAAAGGCCACTTAAGGCTGGATATCCTTTTTTTTTCTCTCATGGACTTTCTTATCTCATCTTAACTGAATGACTACTCTTTAATAAGTTAGGTATCTCCAATGTTCAAAAGAAATTTCATTCCTAAGAAAAGGGAACTAGAATTAATACTGTGCTATGTTACAATATTGTCCATAGGTTATTAACTCCTCATCACCTAATCCTTCTCCTCCCTTTCTAACAGTTTTAATTTTCATTTGGATATCCATGGGGATTCTGAAGCACTGATTCCACTCCCAGCTCTGTAGAGATGGATTGCTTCCCTAAGACAACCAGCACATGACGTCCCTGCCCCCTCTCTCCTTTACAATAGTGATTGGTTTAGGTATTGGCAGATGTTTTAAGCAGGAAAATTAACTGCTAGGGTTTCTGTTGAGACTTCTGGGTCTAAAATAATCATTCCTTCAGGATCTTCATAAAGACACATTTGACCCCAGAAACTGATGCAGCTATTTTGAGACTAGAAAAGCAGACAATATTATGCTGAAGTTGATAATATAAAACAGAGCAGTAGAAGGAATCTGACTCCATGGCAACATCACTGAGCTGCTGGAATGACCTCTTCCTGAAGCCAGCATGAGCCACAGGTTTTTCATATACATAAAGCAATGCATTTCCTTCAGTGTATAAATCAGTATGATGTATCTTTTCTGTTCCTTGCAAGCAAAAGTATCCTCAGTAATATAATTCCCTTAAAAGCAAGAGTTTTCTTTCAAGAATTATTGAACTCCATGAAATCTTGTATTAGCACTTACTAATCATATAATTGCTTTCTAAATAACCTGTACTTTTTTAAAGGCCTGAGCTTCATTTACTTTGATTATATCGGTAAAGACTGTCAAATGCCTGTCTCAGACACTGATGACACCCACTGCTATAGAATTACGGCCCTGTTCTCCAGGTGCCATAGATGTTCCACACACTCCTGAGCCCAGGACTCTGACTCTGATGTTGCTCTGAGCACCTGTGCCCTGAATACTGGGACCACCACTGCCACAAAAATGCCTGTGCCCTAGAACTGGTGCTACTGTGGTTACCAGCATGCCCTTGTGACAGACCCAGCACCAAGAGGATACCTTTGGCTAGGACTTCCCCCAGTGTCCTAGGAGGCCCCAGGAAAAATAATAGCAGGAGGACCACAGCAACCTTTGACACTAAGGCCCTTTAAAACTTTCATCACTACTGCTGCCTTCAAATACATCTACAACCTTGGCCACTGAGGACCCCCACAGTCCTGCCAAATATTGATTACAGCTGATAGGACTGCACAAACTATGCCACCACATCCTATTCACTTAGCATAGCACTTACTCACAAATGAAAATATTTCCCCACAAATCCAGTCCATCAGTCTTGAAGAGATGACTGCTCCCTCAAATGCACAGATATCATTGCAAGGTCATAAACACATACACAAAGGAAAAATGACATCACCAAAAGACCTCTATAATTTTCCAGTAGAAACCCTAAAGAACTAGAGATCTATAAGCTTCCTAAAAAGGAATTCAAAATAATTATTTTAGAGAAACTCAGCAAGATACAAGATAACTCAATAATATCAATCAGAACAATAATACATGAATAAAATTAGAAGTGAAGCAAAGAGATGGAAAGATAAAAAGAAAGCAAACATAAATCCTGGGGCTGAAAAATACAGTGCATCAACTGAAAAAATGCAATAGGGAACTTCAACAACAGACTCAACCAAACAGAAGAAAAAATCTCTGAGATTGGCCAGGCGTGGTGGCTCACGCCTGTAATCCCAGCACTTTGGGAGGCTGAGGCAGGCGGATCATGAGGTCAGGAGATCGAGACCATCCTGGCCAACACAGTGAAACCCCGTCTCTACTAAAAATACAAAAAATTAGCCGGGCATGGTGGCGCATGCCTGTAGTCCCAGCTACTCGGGAGGCTGAGGCAGGAGAATGGTGTGAACCCGGGAGGCGGAGCTTGCAGTGAGCCAAGATTGTGCCACTGTACTCTAGCCTGGGCAACAGAGCGAGACTCTGTCTCAAAAAAAAAAAAAAAAAAAAAAAATCTCTGAGATTGAAGATAGGTCTTTTGAAATTATCCAGACTAAGCAGAAAAAGTTGAAAAGAGTAAAGTAAACCTATGGGACTTAACGGACACTAATCATGAAACCAATATGTGCATCATAGAAGTCTCAGAGGAGGATTGAGAAAGGGGAAGAAATCTTATTTAAAGAAGTTATGGCTCAAATTTTCCCAAACCCTGAGAGAGATATGGACATTTACACCTGTGAAACTCGAATGTCTCCAAACATGTTCAACCCAAAGAGAACTTCACCATGCCACCTTATAATCAAATTACCAAAAGTCAAAGACAAAGAAATTTAAAAGCAGCAAGAGAAAAGTGACTTGTCACATACAAGAGAACCTTTATATAACTATATTGTACTTTTCAGGAGAAACTTCGTAGGCCAGAAAAGAATGGGATGATATATTCAAACTACTAAAAGAAAAAACACTCTGAAAACCAATAATACCATATCTGGCAAAGCTATCCTTCAAAAATGAAGGTGAGATAAAGATATTTCCAGACAAACAAAGCTGAAGGAGTTCATCACTACTATACCTGCCTTATAAGAAATGCTAAAGGCACTTCTTCAAGCTTAAATGAAAGGACACAAATTAATAACATAAAAATTCATGAAAGTATAAAAGCCATTGGTCATGGTAAATATATAGTCAAAATCGGAATATTATAATCCAATAATGGTGTTATATAAATGTGTTTTAACTACAGAAAAAAAGATTAAAGACAAAAGTATTAAACATAACTATAGCTACAATATTTTGTTAAGAGATACATAATATAAAAAGCAGTAAATTGTGACATCAAAAACATATAATGCATGTGGGGGTGGGAGAGAAGTAAAATGTAGAGTTTCTATAGGCAAATGAAGTTAAATTGAGTGCACCCTTGAATAGGAATGAGGTATAGTGTAGTACTGGTTTTATCAGGTTAAAATATATCGCTATAAGTATGTTTTCTGTAAGACTCATAGTGACCACAAAGCTAAAAGCTACAGTAGATATACAAGAGATAAAGAGAAATGAATTAAAGCATACCACTACAGAAACTAACCATATCAGAAAGGAAGATAGCAAGAGAGAAACAAAGGAACAAAGGAACTAAGGAACTACAAAACAGAAAATTTTTACAAAATGGCAATGTAAGTTCTTACCTATAATTAATTACTTTACATGTAAATGGATTAAATTATGTAGTCAAAAGTCACATAATAACTGAATTAGTAAAAAACAAAACAAAGCAAACAAACAGAAACAATACCCAACTATATATTGCCTATAAAATGCTCCCTTGAGGACACATATAGGCTGAAAGTGAAGGGGATGGAAAAAGATATTCCATGTAAGTGTAAACCAAAAGACAGCAGGGTTAGCTCTGATTAGACAAAATAGACATTAATTCAGAAACTGTAAAATAAGACAAAGAAGGTCATTATATAATGATAAAGGGATAAATTCATCAAGAGGGTGTAACAGTTGTAAATATATGTGTACCCAACATCACAGCATCTAAATATACAAAGCAAATATTAACAGATCTAAAGGGATAAATAAATATCAATGCAATAATAGTAGAGGACTTAAATACCCCACTTTCAACAATAGAGAGATCATCCAGGAAGAAAATCAATAAGGAAACATTGGACTTGAACTACATTTTAGACCAAATGGACCTAACAGACATATACAGAACATTTCATCCAATAGCAGCAGCATACACATTCTTCTCAAGCACCTGTATCTAGTATATGATATTCTCCAAGATAATCGGTCATATAGTAGACCACAAAAAAATTTAAGAAAGTTGAAGGCATGTCAAGTGCCCTTTCTTACCACAGTGGTATGAAACTAGAAATCAATAACAGGAGGAAAACTGGAAAATTCACAAATATATGGAAATTAACATACTACTGAATAACAATGGGCCAAAAAAGACATAACACTTCATTTAAATTTTGAGACAAGTAAAAATGGAAACACATCTGATATGGTATGGATGTGTATCCCCTCAAAATCTCATGTTGAAATGTGATCTTCAGTATTGGAGGTGACCCTATTGGGAGGTGTTTGGATAATGAGGGGAAATCCCCCATGAATAGCTTGGGGCTGTTGTGTGGCAAGATCTGATTGTTAAAAAGAGTTTGGGACCTCTCCCATTTCTCTCTTGCATTCTCTCTCTCCATGTTGCATGCTGGCTCCCCTTCACCTTCTTCCATTATTATAAGCCTCCTGAGGCAGATGCTGGCACTATGCTTCATGTACAGCCTGCAGAACCATGAGCCAAATAAGCCTCTTTTCTTTATAAATTCCCTAGTCTCTTCATAGCATTCCTTCATAGCAACACAAATGGACTAACACAACAACATACCAAAACTTACAGAATGCATCAAACACAGTTCTAAGAGGGAAGTATGTAGTGATAAACACCTACATTAGGGATAAAGAAAGACCTCAAACAATCTAAATTTACACCTCAAGGAACTAGATAAAGAAGAATAAATGAAGCACAAAGTTAGCAGACATATGGAAATAAAGCTCAAAGCAGAAATAAATGAAATAGAGACTAGAAAAACAATTTAAAAAGTCAACAAAAAGGTTTTTCAGTTAAAAAATTAAGCCTTGAAAAATGATATATCTTTTGGTGGACTGATGAAAAGAGAGAGAAGACAAATAAATCAGAAGTGAAAGAGGACAACAGATAACATGTAGGATCATAAGAGATTACTATGAGCATTTAAATAAAACAAGTTAGATAACCTAGAAAAACTAGATTAATTTCCAGAAACATAAAACCTACCAAGACTGAATTATAAAGAAATAGAAAATCTTAACAAACCAACAAGTAAGGAGATTGAATCACAAATTAAAAGTCTCCCATAAAAGAAAAACCCATGAACTGTTTCCCTTCTGAATTTTACTGAACATTTAAAGAATTAATACAAATTATTTTCCAACTCTTCAAAAAAATTGAAGAGAGAACACTTCCAAACTCATTTTACAAAGCATTACCCTGACACAAAAGTCAGACAAGGACACTACAAGAAAAGAAAACTACAGGTCCATATTCTTGATGAACATAAATGCAAAGCTTCAAAAAAAAAAAAAAAAAAAAAAAAAAAAAAAATACTAGCACTTGTATTCAACAGCAAATTAAAAGGATCATACACCATGATCAAGTAGTATTTATCCCTTGGATGCAAGGGTGGTCCAACTTATGCAAGTGAAGAATGTCATATACCACATTAACCAAATGAAAAGCAAAAATTATATGATTTTATCAATGGATGCAGAAAAAACATTTGACAAAACTTAACATCTTTTCATGATAAATAACTGTCAACAAATTGAGTATAGAAGGAGAGTACCTCAACATAATAAAGGCCATATATGACAAGCCCACAGCTAACATCATACTTAATGGTTACAGATTAGAAACTTTTCTCTGTGACCAGGAACAAGACAAGGATGCCACTCCTGCTACTTGTATTTGACATAGAACTGGAAGTTGTAGCCAGAGCCATTAGGCAAAAAAAGAAATAAAAGGAATCCAAATTAGAAAGGAAGAAGTAAAAGTATGACTGTTCACAGATGATATGATCTAATATGTAGAATCCACTGCCCCCAAAACACTGTTAGAACTAATAAATGTACTCAACAAAGTAGCAGGGTACAGTATGAACACACAAAAAATCCATTGCATTTTTATATACTAACTGAAAAGTCTTACAAGGAAACTATGAAAGCAGTCCCATTTATAATAGCATAAAAATGAATAAAATAATTAGGAATTAGCTAAACCAAGAAGATGAAAGACTTATACATTGAAAACTGTATAACATTGCTGATAGAAATTAAAGACATAGATGAATAGATATGTATCCCATGTTTGTAGATTGGAAGACTTAATAATGTTATAGATGCCAGTGCTACCCAAAGCAGACTGCAGATTCAATGTAATCCCAATGATTTTTTTTTTTTTTGGCAGAAATAGAAAAGCCTATTCTAAAATTTATATAAAATTTCGAGAACCCCAAAACAATCTTGAAAGAGAAGAACAAAATGGAGGACTCTCATTTTCTGATTTCAAAACTTACTACAAAGCTACAGTAATTAAAACAGTGTGCTACTCACATAAAGATAGACATGTAGACCAATACAATAGAATAGAGAGCCCCAAAATAAACCCTGGTATATATGGTCAAATGATTTTTGACAAAGATGCTAAGACCATTCAATGGGGAAAAGGCAGTCTTTTCAATGGATAGCACTGGAAAAACTAAATATCTACATGCAAAAGAATGAAGTTGGAGCCTTACCTAATACCATACACCAAAATTAACTCAAAATAAAATAAAGACTTAAAACTATAAAAATCTTAGAAGGAAAAACAGAGCACAAGCTTTATGACATTGGATTTGGCATTAATTTTTGGATATGACACCAAAGGCACAAACAGCAAATGAAAAATAGACAAGGCCGGGCACGGTGGCTCAAGCCTGTAATCCCAGCACTTTGGGAGGCCGAGACTGGAGGATCACGAGGTCAGGAGATCGAGACCATCCTGGCTAACATGGTGAAACCCTGTCTCTACTAAAAAAAATACAAAAAACTAGCCGGGCGAGGTGGCGGGCGCCTGTAGTCCCAGCCACTCGGGAGGCTGAGGCAGGAGAATGGCGTAAACCCGGGAGGCGGAGCTTGCAGTGAGCTGAGATCCGGCCACTGCACTCCACCCTGGGCGACAGAGCGAGACTCTGTCTCAAAAAAAAAAAAAAAGAAAGAAAAGAAAAAATAGACAAAATTGGACTTTATGAAAATTTTAAAATTTTGTGCATCAAAAGACGGTATCAACAAAACAAAAAGGCAACACACAGAATGGGACAAAATATTTGCAAATTACGTATCTGATAAGGTATTCGTATCCATTATGCATAGAGAACTTCTAAAATTCAACAACAACAAAATAACCCAATTCAGAAATGAGCAAAGAACTTAAACAGTCATTTCTCCAGAGAACATACACAAAGGGACAGTAAACACATGAAAAGATGCTCAACATCATTAATCATTAGGGAAATGCAAATCAAAACTCCATTGAGATACCACCTTACACCTGTGAAAGTTGATTATACAAAATGAAGTCATTTATATCATACCCAACTAAAATGAGTCAAGAAGTCATGAGAAAAACACTAAGGTTACATACACCTGGTTTGTTTGTTTGTTTGTTTGTTTGTTTGTTTGTTTGTTTGTTTAAGTCTTATTAGCTCAATCCAGATCTGCATGGACCCAACCATAATTTAAAGACCCACCTGGCAACTGCTGAAACTCACCTATCAGAGCTCACTAGCTCTTGTAAGATGCTGCCAGCACCAGTGAACTTTCTCTCAAAACAATTTGTATAACTTTCCCTTGCCCTAGTAAACCCTAACCATTTCTTTGTTCTGTCGGCATAACAGAGGCCACAGTCTGTGTGTGTGCCCTGAGTTGCAATTCTATTCCTTATATATTCCAAACAAAGCCTCTTGCTTAGAGATTCATCTCTATATAATTTTGAGTTGGCACATCCATTAGAATGACTACTGTAAACAAAGAAATTAACAAGTGTTGGTGAGGATGTGGAGAAATTGGAACCTTTATGCATTATTGGTGGGAATGTAAAATGGAACAGCTGCTGTGGAAAACAGTATGGCAGTTATTCAGGCATTTTAAAATTGCCGTATGATCCAGCAATTCCACTTTTGGATATATATCCAAAGGAAACAAAATCAGTATCTCGAAGAAATATTTGCCCTCCAAGGCTCATTGCAGCATTAAACACAATAGCCAAAATATTAAAGCAACCTAAGTGTTGATTGATGAATGGATAAAAAAAGTGATATATATATTCCATATATATTCTCCATATATAATATATATTCTCCATATATACAATATATATATTCTCCATATATAATATATATAGTCTATATATATATATATAGAGAGAGATATGGAATATTTTTCAACCTTATAAAAGGAAATCCTGCCATTTGCAACAACATGAGTCAACCTGGAAGACATTATACTAAGTGAAATAAGCCACACACAGAAAGACAAATCCTACATAAAGTCATTTATATGTGTAATCTAAAAAAGTTGAACTCATTGAAACAGAGAGTAGAATGGTGATTACTAGGGGTTGGGGGGATTGGAGATACCAGGCAGAGAGTACAAGCTTTCAGTTACAAGATTAATAAGTTCTGGAGATCTGGTGTACAGCATGGTCACTATAATTAATAATAATGTATGATACAATTGACATTTGCTAAGATAACAGATCTTAAGTTTTCTCACCCCCACTTCCCCCAAACCCACAAAAGGTAACCACATGAGATGATGGATATGTTCATTAGGTTGACTGTGGTAATCATTTCACAATGTGTGTGTATGTGTATATATGGGTACATGTATATATGTGTGTGTATATATAAATATACACATAATCATCTCATTGTGCACTTTAAATATATATAATTCTTGTCAATCTTACCTCAATAAGCTATAAATAAAATAAACCATAAGATCATTTCTATTTTGCAAGTACTTAAACTTAATTAAGTCAGTACTATTCCTTTGCCCCTTTTCCTCAATAAGAAGCTGATGTAGTTAGGCTTTGTGTCCCCACCCAGATCTCATTGTGAATTGTAATCCCTATAATCCCCATAATCCCCATGTGTCAAGGGAGAGGCCAGGTGGAGATAATTGAATCACAGGCATGGTTTCCCCCATGCTGTTCTAGTGCCAGTGAGTGAGTTCTCACGAGATCTGATGGTTTTATAAAGGACTATTCCCCCTTCACTCACACTTCTTCCTGCCGCCCAGTGAAGAAGGTGCCTTCCTTCCCCTTCACCTTCTACCATGATTTAAGTGTCCTGAGGTTTTCCCGGTTATGCTGAACTGTGAGTCAATTGTGTCTCTTTCCTTTATAGATTGTCCAGTCTTGGGCAGTCCTTTGCAGCAGTATAAAAATGGACTAATACAGAATGTTTACAAAGAGATACCCAAATTATTAGCTCATAGCTCATTTATATGGAAGTTTTATTTCTAGGAGAAGTAACCATAGGATCACCATTAGAACAGTGCTGGCTGCAGTCAGGAAAACAATAGCTCGAGAGCATGCATTCCTAGTAAGAGCCACGTATAATCTTCCTAGTGAAACGGAAAACAGTATCTCAAATCAAGAAGGGCTGAGGTTCTCCAGTTCTTCATTCTTGCTGTCCCATCTGCTCTTGTGACTGAGCATCAATGAGTTTGCTGTCAGATGTGCATAGAGGCCAATACCATGGCACTGGCTTTTGAGAAAAGTAAACCTTTATTGCAAGTCCACTGGCAAGGAGACAGGAGGAAATGCTCAAATCTATCTCCCCAAGCTGGAGGCTGGGGTAGTTTTCATAAGCATAGGGTAATGATGTGTGATCTGATTGGATCTTAACAATGAGGTGATGTCGGGAAGCATGATCTGACTGGATCCTGCCATGGGTGTTGACAGTGCTCTGATTGGATCCTGTATCCTGCAATGTGGTGTATGCTGCTTAATTCAGTCCCTGCTCCTTGGTCCAAGCACTTATGTTCCTCTGTGGTTGCACAGTTAGTTATCTGGGCATGCCCTGGTTACATGACCTTCACCCTGGGGGTCCATGGCAACTGAAAAGCAACTCACAACATTGTTACATAAACGTCTACACCAGATTGGTTTGATGTGGTTACACTTTCTCATCTCCTTTTTTATTTTATATATTTCCCATTTTCTTCTTTTTTTTAATGTTTTCTTCTTTTCCTTCTCATTCAACTTACCCTTATCCCTTTCTTCTCTTCCCATTTTATTCTATTTTTTTCTATATTTAATATAAAGCATCTACCTTCCCACTCTACCAGATTATGCTTTCACGGGCATTCACAATCAAAAGTTTGGTACCCCAGACATAATGTTGCATGTATAATGGATATATTTATAATTTTAATGTTGTGTGCTAAAATTAAAAGGTTTGGCAAACTGCATCTTCTAAAATATTTTTTTCCTCATTTTCCTTAACAAGTTCCTCTAGATCAGTATTCTCAAAATGTGGTCCCCAGACCACCCATATTGACATTACCAGGAAACTTGTAATAAGTGCAAGTTCCTGGGCCCTGTCCCAGATCTCGTGACTCAGAAACTTTGGGAGTGGGGCCCAGCAATCTGGTTTAACAAGCCCTCCAGGTGATTCTGATGCACTAAAATTTGAGAATCACAGGTGCTAGATTATTTTATCTCCTGCTACCATGTTGATTTTATTTTCCTAAGAGATTTCTCAGGGGAATGAGGTTGCTGAAAAAGTACTTCTGCTTTAACTTGATAGCTGTGCTTCAATGAATGATGCCTTCTGTAGGCTACCTTCTCTGAATTCCAGGGCAAGATCATTCATTTTCATAAGCTGCAGCTGGTGGCAACTAGGAATATACTTCAGACCTTTTGCTCCTGGCAACAGTGACAGCTTTCCAGCACATGCTGGCATTACCTGCAATGACTTCTAGGAGGAAAAAAGAGAGAAATGTTCTCTTTAAAAGTGACAGAGGTATTCAGTCTCAAAATCAAGACATCTAAAATTAAAATCATCAATTTTCCCCAATATTAGCATTCCTTCAGTACTCTCCTCCTATCACTGCTGTCTTAGACACCTGGGTTTTTGGAGTTATCCTTTACTCCTCCTTCCTTCTGGCCTTCTGTGTACATTTTCCACTCCTTTAAAACTAGGTCTTCTTAGCCAGGTGCCATGGCTCACACCTGTAATCCCAGAATTTTGGGAGGCCAAGATGGGTGGATCACTTGAGGTTAGGAGTTTGAGACCAGCCTGACCAACATGGTGAAACCCTGTCTCTACTAAAAATACGAAAAAATTACCTGGGTGTAGTGGCAGGTGCCTGTAATCCCAGTTACTTGGGAGGCTGAGGCAGGAGAAAACAGCTTGAACCCCAGAGGCAGAGATTACAGTGAGCCCAGATCGCACCACTGTACTTCAGCCTGGGCAACAGAGCGAGACTCTGTCTGTAAATAAATAAATAAACAAACAAATAAATAAAATAAAAAACAAACTAGGTCTCCATCACCTCAGCATCAGATGACTATTATCATTGCCTAACCCTTCTCCCTGACTGTATTATTTCTTATTTCAATCCATCTTACTCACTACATACAGATAAGTTTCCCTTAAATAATAATCTCTGATTGTCACTCTCTCATTAAGATTCTGGTGCCACTACCTGCTGGCCAAACTCATTAGCCTAAAACTCCGGGCCCTCCGTAATCTGACACCAGCCTTACCTTTCTAAACATCTGAGAATGTCCTCCCCAGAGTGTCTACTTGCTGTTCCTTACTACAGACCACCCACTCCTCCCCTTGCCCGTGTTTTCTGCTGGCTCTAGAATGTTCTTACTCAACAAGTCTACTTATTTAATGCCTCTTCTGCCATCACGGTCTAGCTCAAGTTTCACCTCCATATAAAGTCAACGTTAATCATGCCAGGTTATAGGGTTCTCTCCAGACTCCAAATTTTGTTTCCCTTGTTTCTACCTTCATCTGTTATAATACTGTGACCTCTTCCATCTCTCCATGTGCATTGCTAGCATTGTGTTGTGTAGGTCTTGGTGTTCTCAATGGCTGTGTAGCATTCCTTAATGAGGTATTTAAATACAAATGCAGAAAACATGCAAGTACCAATTATTTAAAGAATTTTCAACATGTTTATAGTTTAATGAGCTTTATTTGTAGATGTGTAATGTTGTTCTTATAAGTGTAAAAGATAAATCTGTTATAAACAATGTGCCTCATTATTTTCACTGCTTTGACGTTAGAAGTATTAAGAAAACATTACCTACATGAACATAGCTTAGCTTGCTTCTGAAGAGCTTCTGTAAAAATGCGAATTTACAAGGCCCATTTTCTTTGACATAAAAACTTTTCCATGTCCTAGGTGTCTATATGTCAGTTTCTGTTATTTTACACATTGAACAAAATTCAGTAACATAGTAAAGGCTTTAAAAAACAGTATGTTTTTTTTCACTGTAAAGAAAAAACTTTAGTGGCTAATTGAGGTAATTCTATTAGAATATCCAAATATTTGGATTTGAAGAAAATTCAACTTTTCCTTTAAGATACCAAAATCTTAATGTAATATAAATATCAATACTATCCTAATAGCTAGGTATTAATTTAATAACTAAACTAACACTAAAAAATAGAAAAGAAAAATATTAAGCCACACAAATTCAAAATGTACACTATGAATTGGCCAAAAGCCTGAGCGATCATTTATCTTTAAAGGAAATGTAGTTTTATCATTTTTAAAAACATCACATAGACTAAAATTAATTAAGGAAATTCTGCCTTATAGATTATAGTAGAAAATTATTTTAATACATTGGTAAATATTATTTCTAATCTTTTTTTGAAATTTTTTATTATTCCTTCTGTTCCTCATTCTACTTTCTCTACAGATTTTTTCTAACATGTTTTTCTGCTTCAAACTTTTAAAAATGTATGTATTTATTTATTTGTTTATTTTATTTATTTTTTAATGGAGACGGTTTCACCATGTTGCCCAGACTGGTCTCAAACTCCTGAGTTCAAGTGATCCACCTGCTTCAGCCTCCCAAAGTACCGGGATTATAGGCATGAGCCACCACGCCTGGCCTTTGCGGGCCTTTAAAATGTACTTATTTTAAATGACAAGTCAAAATTGTGTATATTTATGATGTACAATATGATGTTTTGAATATGTACATGTTATAAAATGGCTAAGTCAAACTATTTAAGATAGGCATTATGTCACATACTTTTTTTTTCAGGGGAGAACACTTAACATCTACTCTTGGTCTGAACACAGTGGCTTATGCCTGCAATCCCAGCACTTTGGGAGGCCAAGGTGGGTGGATCACCTGAGGTCAGGAGTTAGAGGCCAGCCTGGCCAACATGGTGAAACCCCATTTCTACTAAAAATACAAAAATTAACTAGGTGTTGTGGCGGGCACCTGTAATCCTAGCTACTCAGGAGGCTGAGGCAGGAGAATCACTTGAACCCAAGAGGCAGAGGTTGCAGTGAGCCAAGATCACACCACTGCACTACAGCTTGGGCAACAGAGTGAGACTCTTTCTCAAAACAAACAAACAAGCAAAAAAACTACTGTTTTAGCAACTTTCATATTGTCATTAACTGTAGCTACCATGATATACAATCAGTATATTGAACTTATTCCTCCTAACTGAAATGTGTCCTTTGAATAACATCTCCCCAACTCCCCTAACCCCAGCCTTTGGTAACCACTATTTCTAATTATTTCTAATCAAAATATACACAGTATTTCTAAAATGTTTAATATCGTGCTGTTAGCTTATGAATGTTGATCTTGTTTGCATTTCTCATTTGCTTAGCAAATTATTTTAGTGATCTAGGAAGTATTTATGGAAGACCTCCGATATGTTGTAATAATACTTCGAGAAACCCTGTTTCCACACCTAGTTATAATTGTTCAATCAGTGCAGTCTATTGAGGGGCACTTTCATTAAAGTCCCAACACTGTCACATGGCATGTTCAAACCCTCTATGAACCAGCTCCTGCTGCACTGTTCACCTTCATCTCTCATCACCTCACCTTCTGCAGGGAGTCAACAACTTGCAGGTCCCTAGATACTATTTTTCTTCTAAGTCTGTCCCTTGGAATGGATTTTCTCTCTGCCGAGTGTACCTTCTTCACTTGCACAGCTCCCACACTGCACCTCCAAATTGTTGACTGTCTTTATCACTTGTTGCAGTGCCTCTAGGGACTTGAGAGGAAGAGTGGCAGGGGCCTTTTATCCCAGGATGCTGAACTCAGAGAAGCTGGAAATCACTGCATTGGTCAATAGCAAGCTAATATTAGAGAAGGGCTTAAACCAATGATAATAAGATAGGATTTATTTGAATAAAGCAAGGAACCTACAAAACTGTTCTATAATTCACAAATACAAAATTAGCCAGCATTTTTCTAGTGCTGCCAAGTAAACATTGAATGCTAGGAAGTCACTACTTAGTTATTTGAAATGCCGACTTAGTTATTTGAAAAAGTGAGCTCATTTAATTTACTTGTAGGAAGGGAGCTAAGTACTGAAAAGAAGTGGTTACTTTATGCAAGTGGGAGCTTGATGTCTAATTTCACATATTGGTGCTTTTTGCCTTCTTTCCATTTGATAGGCTGGCTTACACCTTCCATGAAACACTTTCTTTATGGGGTTGCAGACACACCACCTTCCTTTATTATTCAGCCCTTTGGCCTACTTCTTCCTCATCTCCTTCACGCATCTTCCTCGATTTCCTGACTTCCAACTTTTAGATGATCCCAGGGCTCCTTTCATAGATTTTTTTTAAAATCAAGTCTATTTAACTCACTCTCTAAGTGATCTCATACTGCCCCATGGGTTTAAATAATTGTCTAAATAACAATAACTCTTATATTTATAAATCTTCTATCTCTGACCCTGAATGAATCCTTCCTAATCATGGGGCTCATTACTTAGCTTCCATTCAACATCTCCCTTGGATATCTAAAAGGCACTGGTCTATAGAGAGCTGTACTTAACAAGTCCAAAACTGAGCTCCAGATTAGAATTCCCTCAACCTCCTCTTCCTTCAATCTTCCCCATTTCTGAGGTAAATAACAGCTGTATCCTTGCATTTCCTCAAGTCAAAAACTTTGGAGTCATCCTTGACTCCTTTATATTCATCACATGCATAATGTAAACCATCAGTCCATCCTGCAGAATATATCCAGACTCTAACTGTGGCTCACAACTATTTCTACCATCCTGGTCTAAGTTACCACTTTCTATTGTCTGGAAAATTGTAGTGGCTTTCTTATCACTCTTTTTGTTTCCATCCATCTCACCCTGTATTTTATTCTCAGTGTAGCAACTGCAGGATCCTTTCAGAGCTTGTCATACTTCTCAAAACAGTCTAGTAGCTTCCCACTTTAACATTAGCCTTATCATCATTACTCATTCTTCTAACTCTGGGTTTTTGCACCTTTTATGGCTCACTCTCTTATTTTTTTCTAGGGTCTGATAAAATGTCATCTCATCAGAGAGGCCTTCCTTCTCTAAAATATTTTAGCCCACACCTCCATCAACTTCCTTTCCTGTTCTTATTTTTTATTCTACTATGTATTCTACTAGAATTTAAGCTTCATGAGAACATGAATATTGTTTTTGTTTCCTGGGGTGACTTCAGTGCTTAGAAGTATATAAAGCACATAAAGACACAATAAACATCGAATGAATGAATGAATGAATGGGGGTCTTATTTTATTGTTAGAACTCTTAGTGTATAATCTCAGTGTCGCTTTACTGTTCCCACAAAAATCACTTTTTTTCCAAAGGAGAAGAGAGAAAAGACAGGTGTCTTACATTCACACCCTAGTTATCCACTCAAATTTGACCCTTAGTGTTCTACAATCTTTGCTGAGCTCCCAGCTCCTCCACGTGCTACCACTCACAACACTGAAGATGAGATGCTGCTTTTTTCAGATCATCTCCAGCAGAGGGAAGAAAGTGAGGCTACTCATGCTTCCTGCCATTATATCACCTCTTTACTTTCCACTGTACTATGACACAAGATAGTGTGAATGTATCAGTTCTTAAGGAATTTTTAGGGTAAACAAATTACAGCATAGGTAGGGAAATATTAAAATTGTACATAAAATGCTTCTTTTCCTATAGTCCCAGAGAAAAACACTTAAATTGAGCACTTCACAGAAGGTTCCTTTTTCCTAACCTTATATGCCTTTACATGGCAATATGTTTGTCTCTTTGCAAAATAGTCACAGAGCAACTCCTTTTAGTCTCATCTCTCCTCTGAGAAGCTGATTTTACTCCAAGATACACCACCCTCCCTCCATAGGTCATTTCTCAGTCTGAGTATAGAGTAATATGAGGGGCTTTAGCAGAACCGTCCATGGTTGTTCTTGGGACTTGAGTTCCTCAGAACTGTCCATGGCGGGCACAGGCACACTATGTCCTTAAGACCTGCCCAAATATTACTTCTTTAAATTTTCTACTGAATGGTTAACTGTCATTTCAACATCAGTCTCTTTCTCTCTTTTATACATTTCCCAAAGACAATCATCTTTTTTCCTAATGCATGCTATAATCTAAATCCTTATGGAGGAAACTAAATATTTACCCCCAGATTATTTAGGCTGGTCTCTCTCATGGTAAAGTTAGTGCATTATTGTAAGGAACAGTGATAGAGTTTGCCTCTGTGTCCCCACCCAAATCTCATGTTGAACTAGAATCTTTACATTAGGAAGAGGAGGGGCCTGGTGGGAGGTGATTAAATCATGGGGGTGAACTTCCCCCTTGATGTTCATGATAGCGAATGAGTTCTCACGAGATATGATGGTATAGAAGTGTGTGGCACTTCCCCTTTGCTCGCTTTCTCTCTCCAACCACCATGTGAAGAAGGTGTTGCTTCCCCTTCACTTTCTGCCATGATGGTAAGTTTCTTGAGGCTTCCCAGTCATACTTCCTGTTAAGCCTCCAGAACTGTGAGTCAATTAAACCTCTTTTTTTCATAAATTACCCAGTCTTAGATAGTTCTTTTCACAGTGTGAGAACAGATGAATACAAACAGTATTAGCTCCCTTTCTTTATACCTTGTCTGCTTATTATTTCTCTTTCTATTCTTTAAACACATTGTAAGTCCTCTGGCTTGCATAGTTCCCAACAAAAAGTCTATGTTAACTTTTAATGTTTGTTGTTCTTTATTTGTGATGTCTTTCTTTTCTGGCTACTTAAATTTATTTTTAATCCCTGGGTTTGTTTATTTATTTATTGCAGTTTGATTATGATTTGCCTTAACATGATTTCTTTTTTCTTTCTTTTCTTTTTTCTTTTTTTTTTGTTTTGTTTTGAGACAGAGTCTTGCTGTATCACCCAGGCTGGAGTGCAGTGCTGGGATCTCAGTTCACTGCAAGCTCCGTCTCCTGGGTTCATGCCATTCTCCTCCCTCAGCCTCCCAAGTAGCTGGGACTACAGGCGCCCACCACCACGCCCGGCCAAGTTTTGTATTTTTAGTAGAGATGGTGTTTCACCATCTTGGCCAGGCTGGTCTTGAGCTCCTGACCTCATGATCCACCCGCCTTGGTCTCCCAAAGTACTGGGATTACAGGCATGAGCCACTGTGCTTAGTTGTTTTTTTTTTTTTTTGAGACAGAGTCCTGCTCTGTTGCCCAGGCTGGAGTGTAGTGGTGCAATCTCGGCTCACAGCAACCTCCACCTTCCAGGTTCAAGTGATTCTCTTTCCTCAGCCTCCCAAGTAGCTGGGATTACAGGTACACACCACCATGCCCAGCTAATGTTTTTGTATTTTTAGTAGAGATGAAGTTTCGCAATGTTGGCCAAGCTGGTCTCGAGCTCCTGGCCTCAGGTGATCCACCGGCCTCGGGCTTCCAAAGTGCTGGGATTACAGGCGTGAACCACTGTGCCTGGCCGGCATGATTTTCTTTATATTTCTTCTGCTTGGGGTCATGATCTGTAAATTATAGTTTTCAAAAAAAATTGAAAATGTTTCAGCTATTACTTTCTAAAATATTTTCCCTCCTTGCTCATCTGTATCTCTAATAACATGTATGTTAGACTTCTTTATTTTATAAGTTAATAATCTATTTTTCCTTTAATTCTATGTACTTCATTTTAGATATTTTTCTTTGTTATGTTAAGTAAGTTTCATTATCTTTTCTTTGGCAGTATTTCCCATCTGTTAATCCCATGCAGTTTAGTTTTCATTTAAGATATTGAATTTTTCATTGCTAGAAGTACAATTATTTTTTAAATATCTTATCTTTCTCTCCTCATCATGCTGTTTTTTTCCTACCTTTATAAACCTGTGGAGTATATTAACTATTTTTAATATTTGTCATTTCTGGGCCTATATTTTTTCAGTGGGCTTTCTCTTGGTTTGGGGCCATTTTTCTGTTTTGTTTTTTCTAAGCCTGTTAACTTTGAATAGATGGCAAGACATAAATGTTAAGTGCCATGGATACTGGGCTATGTCGTATCCTTTTAGTTTAGACTTTATTATGACATCTAGTTAGTTCAAAACTTGTTTTTAAGCTTCAGTAAGGTAAATCCAGAGCATCATTTAATGTAAAATAATATAATCCCACTACTAAGGCAATACTCATTTAAGAGCTCTAGCTAATGGTCCATGTGCTATATGATGGTTGGACTTTTTCTTGTGTGAACACAGCCTCCATGTCTGGTGTGAGCTCTTGGCCTTATTCAGGTTCTTGCGCTTTGATTTTCCTTTCATTGTTGTTTTTCAGCCTCTATAGTTTCCTCTCACACGTGCAGATATCAGACCTCTGCCAAATACTCAAGTAGACCGCTGTCTAGATCTCTGGAATACTCTTGCTCTCTCTTGTGAAACTTCTTCTTTTCTGATACTCTTCTCTACAAATTTTAGTCTCCTTAGCTTGGCTCAACTTAATAATACTCTCAGACCTGTGAGGGTATTTCTGTCCTTGCACTGTGGCCTGGAAACTGCCAGAAGCAGGAAACTGAAGCAATCAAGGGGTTCATCTCATTCTTTACTTCCTCTTGAGATCTTTGTCCTACACTGGATTTTGCCCCATTTTTGAGTTAAGGCAGGAAGATAATACCAACTTTTGTCACTTTATCATGGCCAGGAATGGAAGTTCCAATTGGTTAAAAGTTTGACAAAACCTTAGTTGTGAGAAACTCTGAACCTTCATACAAGTTAGTAAAATTGTTTTTTCTTAGAAACGTTGCTGACTTTGATGCAAATCAGTAAATATTAGGCATGTCCTATTTCATAGACACTGATACTCTTTTAGAATAAATTATCTTTAGCATTTGCAAGTAAGTAGGGTTACATTTGCATCATAAATATTACTGAATAATTGATGTGATATTCAGATGGCTTATAGCAACACCTGGAGTGCTCCAGATTTCATTTGAAATAAAATACAGTCAAGATGTTTCAAGAACAGCAGTGGGGAAAAATCTAACTATTTGATATGAATATGAGATCATCAATATGTATGCCTTCACTCATTCAATCAATAAACATTGAGGATTTAAAGATAAGACATAGTTCCTCTTTTTTGTGAAGACTGTAGTCTATAAAGGAAGACAGACATGCAAATTACTAGCTGTAATATAGTAAGATATAGTAGGATTGTAGGATAAAGACATTAGTTAAGGGATATGTAAAGTGCCACAGAAATACAGAGACCAGTGGAGAGGGCAGGAAATTGAATCTGCTCTATGGAAGGCATCACTTTCCATCACTATTATTCAATTAACATTATTAAGTACTAATAGTGTGCTGTGCACTGTGCTAAGGCCTCATAATACAAATCCTCCTCAGAGAGAGCCATGGTTAACAAGCAATCACAAATGTGGTGCAGTAGCAGCTGTGGGCAAGATGTGACCAGGGAACCATGTGGTGGAGAGGACAGCCCCGGGGACAGTTATCAGGAATGCTTCCAGAGGAGATTGAGCCTCAGAAAGGGAAAGGCTTGTGGCCCAGAGCATCATCATTCAGAGAATGTCAGGTAATATAACGTGGCTAGAGCCACGTGGTATCAAGTGGGAGCTCTGGGGGAGAGGAGACTGCAGAGATAGGTAAGGGGCGGATCTTCAAGGGCTGGCTGTTTTCTGCTGTGGTGTTTGAAGATCTGTGTTTTAGAAAGTTTACTCCAGTGGTAGGATAAAGGACAGAGTAGAGGGAAGTGAAACTGGAAGCAATGTGGAAGCTAACTTGATTCAGTAATCCAGGAAATAAATGATGAAGAACTACACTGAGGGAGTCATGGAGGGACCGGAGATAAGGGGTTAAGGAGGGGAATTAAGAGCTATTTAGGAGAACAATAAAAAAAGGACTTGGTGCCTAATTGGATATGGAGAGTGATGGAGAGGATTGAGTCTATGACAATGTTCTGTCTTGTTGGACTAATTGTATCATTAAGGGCTGTGTTTCCTAAACGGGTTTCCCAACCCTGCAGAGAGTTCAAAACAACCCAATGGGACACAAGGAAAAATAACAGAATTCTATTTATACTTTTTTCAGGTTTTTAGTTTCTATTTGTATGTGTCTTAGAAAATAGACACTAAACAGTGTAGTATATGTAATTTAAAATAAATGAGTATCAATATATTGCAGGGCATGCTGAAATATTTTATTATCAAGAGTGTGTGATCAAAATGCTTGGGCACTCTAGAGACAAGGAATGCAAAAGGAAAAGTGGATTTGGAGGTCCTAGGGAATTTGATGTTCCTGTAGAACATTCAGGCAGTAATTTCCAGTGGGCAACAGGGTCTAGACTTAAGTAGGACTGTCCAGCAAGCCTTCTGTGATCATGGAATTATCTTAAATATACACTGTCCAGTATAGTAGCCCATAACCACATGTAGCTTTTGAGCACTTGAAATATGGCCAGTGCAACTGAGGAACTGAAATTTTCCATTTCGCTTAATCTTAAATTTATTTATTAAATGTATTTAATTATTTAATTATATTAAATGTATTTAATTATTGAAATAGCCACTTGTAGCTAATGGCTATGATACTGGAAAGCACAGTCCTAAAGAGAGAGACTTGAGACTGTCATTTATTGAGAGCTCCCACTGGCTCAGCACTTTATATACATTTTAAAGCAATTTAATCATCCCACTACCCTATGGAGTAGGTGGTATTAAGAAAGTAAAGAGTTCAGTTCTTACTCTGTCCTTTAAATAGGAAAAGAGTATATTGTAAAGAAGAGCATGTTTACTTTGAAATATGTATACTGTCTAGATATTCTCTGTTGGCAGATATTTATACATCTTAATCAAATAACAATTGTATTCTTTTCTTTCAGGTGGTTTGCTCTGTTAGAGGTTCAGATGTGTGTTATTTTAATACTTTATAAATATGACTGTAGTCTTCTGGACCCATTACCCAAACAGGTAAATGTTTTCAGAATTTTGAGTATCATGACTAATTATAAATATGACATAACCACCCCCACCTCCCCCAATTTTAATTACTAGAGAGGAGCTGACATTTCCTCACTTAGGCCTGATCTTAACAGGTGCCTTGGATTGAACCAGACTGAGAAGATACTCGGTCTCCTTAATTCAGGATCTAATCTATGTACCCAATTACTACCTGGCTGGGCCTTAATAGCAGTCTTTCCACCACTTCCAGTGTTAGGAGCTCTTCAATGCACTTACCAATTTGAACACTTTTCCCTGAGTTAAATAAACATGGCCCCAACTTTGCCCTTATTTTTCTTTTGTTTTTTTTGAGATGGAGTCTCGCTCTGTTGCCCAGGCTGGAGTGCAGTGGCGCCATCTCAGCTCACTGCAAGCTCCGCCTCCAGGGTTCACACCATTCTCCTGCCTCAGGCTCCCGAATAGCTGGGACTACAGGCGCCCACCACCACGCCCAGCTAATTTTTTTTTTTTTTTTTTGTATTTTTAGTAGAGACGGGATTTCACTGTGTTAGCCAGGATGGTCTCGATCTCCTGACCTCGTGATCCCAAAGTGCTGGGATTACAGGTGTGAGCCACTGTGCCCAGCCACTTTGCCCTTATTTTCTAGAAAAGAATGTCTGTGATCCAAAGATGAACTATTGTTTTCAATGCAAGTCATAGCCCTTGGTGCATCTGAAAAGCAATGGCATGGGAAAAAACTTAACCTAGCAGTAAAAACAGTGAACAGAAATGAAAAGGTCATGACTTTATTCCTACTTCAAACTATTGAATATTCCAGTCATTTAAGTTTTCTGTAGGTCTATTCTCATAGATCAGTGGCTCTCGAATTGGTGTGAGCATCAGCATCACTAGTAGGGCTTGTTAGAACAGACTGGATAAAGGTGCTATTTATCGCTAGAATTTCTGATCCAGTAGGAACCAGGGAGGGGCTACAGAACTGCATTTCTTTCTTTTTTTTTTTTTGGTTTTGTTTTTTGTTTGTTTGTTTTTGAGACAGAGTCTCCAAGGAGTGCAGTGGCACAATCTCAGCTCACTGCAGCCTCCACCTCCCAGGTTCAAGTGGTTCTCATGCCTCAGCCTCCCTGGTAGCTGGGCCTGCAGGTGCGCACCACCATGCCTGGCTAATTTTTTGTATTTTTAGTAGAAACGTCGTTTCACCATGTTGGCCATCTGCTGGTCTCCCAAAGTGCTGGGATTGTAGGCGTGAGCCACAGCGCCGGGTCCAGAATTTGCATTTCTAACAAGTTCCAGGTGATGTTGCCGCTGCTGCTGCTTGTCTGGGTGCCACACTTTGAGGACCTCTGTTGTAAGAAATAAAAGGAAGTTCAATTTAAATCCAAATGTTTGGAAATCATGTGAAAACTTTGGGTAAAGGGTGCTATTTAAACTGGGGCTGAAGATCAGAAATTAAGCATTGCAATCTTAGAGCTATTCACATAGCGTTTTGTGCTTTGATTTACTCTTGATATAATAAGGCTAATGTATGGAGAGATAAATAAAACTCTTGGGTGACATTTCAACAGGAATTATGTAAGTGCATAAGTGACACAGAAAATATTTTATTACTCACAAATATGCACATTTCAGCATTTCACTTGATTTCTTTTGCACTTCTATTTTGAGGACAAGTAACTTATCAGTGATGAAGAGCTCTCAGAATCTTATAATGAAAGGGAACTCAAAACAACTTTCACAAAGGTTCTCAGCTACCTGCTATGTTGGTGACAAAATGAACATCAGGGTCAGGCTTTATGTACATCAAATAGTAGTTCCTGATCCACTGAGTTGAATGTCACAATTTTGCTCAGGATTAAACTCAACATACAAAGATTTTCCCACCAGCAAGAGGACATCAGAATGCCTTTTCAGATGAGAAGGATGGCATTTGTTAAAACCATGGAGATTAGTAATTTTGACTAATTCCTTAGGCAGGATTTTTCCTAGCATTTTCTTCCTAAGAATTCTATTATCTGTATTTAATTTCTTATACTATTTTGTATATGTCCTATTTATGTTTTGACACCACTGAGAACATTTTTTAAAGAAGTGATCTCTCACGTTATAAAAAGTACAAGTCTGAGTGAATTCCCATGATCTCAAAGAGCATTTTATTTCAAAATTCTTATTCTTGAATGAGAAACATCAATTAACATTATTTAACTATTGAACTTGTTTCAATAAATTGTAAAATCAGGTGATCAGAAAGTGCAGGAAATGGCCTTCAAATCACCAGGCTCTTCTAGGAGAAGGCAGGGATGGGTTGTCAAAGCATGTCCTGAACCGTCTATTGTCTGGTGCAGGGAAATCAGTGGACTTGGAAACCAACTCCCTTGAAGGAATTTAATTAACATAGTAGAAAAAATCAAATGCTAGAATCTCTAATATTAATTTTGCAACAGCCCAATGTTTCATTTTACCTCAAAGGGCCTTAAGTAATGTAATGTTAATTCCCTTCCATTATGAACCAAACAAAAAGGAAATACTACAAAGTTTAAGGATCTGTGATCAGGCAGCAGTGTCCTGATGCTCGCTGTGGGGGCTGTTCCATTTCGAGCATTAAGGAAGAATCAACTTTAATTCTCTTGCAAAAGCAAGCACATGTTTGCTAACGTAGTGGGTTTTTATTTCTTTGTATGGTTGTTTGTTTGTTTGTTTCATTTTACTTTTTGGGTTCACAGAGCCTTAGGAAGTCTCACAAAACACATGGATCCCCTTTGTAGAAAAGTGTATAATTCTTCATACACACAAAGTTGTGGATGCAATTTCAGTGGGTTCATGGACCCCTGTGACTTATTCTATCAACTCTCTGAAGAATCTCCTTGCTAAAGAGCCCATTTTGTGCCCTATTTCATTCAAACTTGAAAATAGACTGATTCTAAATTAGATCCACCTCATCTTTCCTCATTCCTCATCTCCCCTCAGCCCTCATGGTTGACAGAAAAGGTTCCTTTTCTTTTTCAATCCCCAAAACCTCAAAAATCTCTTTGTATTATTTACCATACACTGACCTCTGCTTGACCCTACACAGTTTCATATCTTATTTCTAACTCGGGCGAAAAAGGTCAGAACATTTGGAATCTACAAAGTATCTTTATGGAGGCTACAGAACAAGACTCCGTCTCAAAAAATATATATATCTTTCTGGAAAGTCATGATCATCAATACACTGTAAGTGGTTCACATCACCAACTCCACATCATTCTTTAAACACCTATAGCCTGCAGTATGGAGATCTCACCCAGCGATTCTAAATGAAGTGTCAGTTTTTGAGCCAGAATTGTAGAAAGAGCCTTATTTGTGGTAACCTCTTTAGCCAGATAAAGCGAAGGGTGGCAGGCCCATAGCCTTCAGGTATGTAAAACTAAAGAGATTGTTATTAGAATAAGGAATTGTATTCTTTTTCTTCTGCCTGAATTGAAGGCTAAAGTTGATGTTGGACATTGTGAAGTTCATTGATGCAAACATTGCCCAACTTGAAAAACCTAAACTCTGTATATTTTAGAGAAGATTACAATGGAATAAACCTTAGGTCTGAAAATGTGGTCTTATGTCTCTTAATTTCTATTTCTTCTGCATTTCTGTTTTTAGAGTTCTTTACATTTGGTGGGTGTCCCCCAGCCAGAAGGGCAATGCCGAATTGAATATAAACAAAGAATATGACATCTGTTGGGCCTCACAAGGGCCAGGGCCTTCTGCAGGAGTGGCACCACCCCACCTGGCAGCACCTAGACCTGAGCTCTACAAAAAAACACTGCTTCACTTGTTTTGGGACTTAGTTCAAGAACACATTCAAATGGCGCATGTCTTTGGTATCTTCAACAGTAGACCAAGAATCTAACATCACTCTCGGTAATATAGAGACCGGAATACATGGTTTAGAGGAAATGATCAAATGATCCAAAAAAAAACCCCACATTTTTAAAGAAGTTGGAATCTGATTTCATGCATAACTCTATTAAAACATTAAATAGATATAATGTCATTTGAATGAAAATCTTATCACATTAAATCCACTGTGAAGGTAGCATACTTAAATCTCTATTTTGAAAAGACTATAAGGCTTAGATTTTTTAAATTTAATCATTATTTCTACAAATTTCTATTTTTCTTAATATGATTCTCAACTAGCAGTTGGAACTCCTAGGCTCCATTAACATAATTCTTTATTGTAAACATATCTAATGCTAAAAGTAATAAAATGATAATTTCTGAGAACTGTGAGGACAGAAATGGTGTCTTATATTCATTTCTATACTCTATTATGCTCAGGATTGTACCTTCTCTACAGAGTATATTCAGTAAATGTATGTTGATTGATGTATTGATTTATATTTTAATTAATGTGGAAGCACTGTTTTGACTCAAGGTGTTTGCAATTATAGTTTGGCAGATATCGTATTTTTGCTAATGCATAGAAACACAAATATAATGGTGTGCCAAGACAAGTAAGTATAGTGGAATCTCTTAAAGACTTATAACTGTCAAATATTTACCATGAAATCCAGAAAAGAAATCTTACCATGTTCAGGAAAACATATGACACTAATAACAGAGTGAACACTTATGTCATAATTTATCTTCCAGTATTCCATAAAGAGCTGCTTGCCTCTCTTATTTCACAGCGAGGAAGCTTTGTGTGGTACATGTTGTTTTTCTGTGGCTTATTTGCTTCCCTGGGCTAGAATTATCCCATGAGGTTGATAATGATTGCTTAGTCATCCATTTTCTACTAGCAAGCACATGACTCCCTAGGAGAAAGTTAAGTACTTTGACGTGCATTAACTCTTCCAGACTAATGTAGTGATTTTGAAGCTGAGTTAGTAGCTCACAGCTTAGCTTATAGGCTCAGGGATCTGGAGTCAGAAGGAGCTGAAGAAAGCAGCTCAGAAGTCCACAACATCTCTGAAAGTTGCAGACTAGAACTTGGCAGGTTCTACTGCATATGGCAGGTGTGTTTTGAGGGAAGGCTTCTTCTCCCAAACAGCTAAGGGTCACAGTGAAGCACTGTATTTGAATACAGTGTCCACTTTAGCCAAATTTGCAGTCACTCCGAACTCGTGCTTAGCTGCTTTTTCTTGCTCAGTAAGGATGAATGTTGGCTGATGGGTTTATGCACTTTAAAAAAGAATGCAGACACAGGAGATCTGTTGACCTTTGGAATAATGAATAGTTAAGCGAAATATACTTGGAAGTCCCATATTTCATTTTATTTCCCTAGCCTGGGGTTTTATATTATATATAAATACACATTCAGCATAAATTTTCATGTGTTAACTGGGATTTTACTGAAAGCAGAGCCTGAGACAGGACTTGTGTGCAGATAGCTGATTTGGAATGTTCTCGCAGGTAGCATAAGTGAGGGATCAGGAAGAGAGTAAGTCATTATTAAGGTTCTGTTTTTCAGGTAGGAGTTACAGCATCAAGAGCTCAATTTCACTGGGATCACCTGAGTTGAGAATAATATATAATACTTCCTAGAATTGTCCACATTAAAGATAAGTAGAAGCAATTATTGACTGGCTCCTGTTTCTCATTCATTAATGATTACCTCTGGGGATGTTAACCCTGCACTTCCAAGCTACCTTTGTGTGTGAACTAAGTATCAGGTGGAAAGGGAAGGAAGTGAAGGCAGAAGAAGGCCAATAAGAAGAAGCAGTAGGAGGAGTAGGCATCCTTGAGGCTGAAAAGGAAGTGTAGTGGGAATAAATGAGTGAGAGCTGGAAGGGTAGAAGGTAGAGAAAAAACTGTCTCAAATTAAAAGTTCAGAGGACACAGGCGGGGGATGACAGTGTTCATGACGGGCACGTAAGGGGTTGCTGGAGTGGGGTTTAGCTGAAGAGAATGGAATGATGAATGTTTTGATTATTTTTTAATACAAAAGTGAGATCACCTGTATCAGAACATTGTGGAGATAGCCATTTTGGCACTTCTGATAGAAGTTGACCTTCCTTTTCCTTATTCAAAGGAAATAAATTGGCATAGATTGTAATTTAATTTTTACTTGACATCCTGGAACAGAAAATAATTTATGTATTTACTGACGGAACTGAAGAAGTAAATGGTGGTGCAACTGAACATTTGTAATTAAAGCAAGAAATTAGGGAGGAAGGCCATTAAAACTTAAAGTAGGAAGTTCCCTGCCAAAACGTAAGTGTAAGCATTAAGTCAGAGTTTGCACTCATTTAGAGGGAAGTCATTTTAAGATTTTATCGACTGATTGATTGAGACAGGCTCTGCTCTGTTGCCCAGGCTGGAGTGTAGTGGTACCATCAGGGCTCACTGCAGCCTCAACTTCCTGGATCCTTCAGCCTCAGTAACCCTCCCTCCCCCTGTCCACTCCCAGTAGCTGGGACTACAGGCACATGCCAACATGCCTGGCTATTTTTTTTTTCCCTTTTTTTTTTTTTTTTTTTTTTGTAGAGACAGGGCTTCTCACAATATTTCCCAGGAGAGTCTCAAACTCCTGTATGAAGTGATCCTCCCACGTCAGTCTTCCAAAGTGTTGGGGATATAGGCATGAGCAAGATTTTAATATGGAAAAAAAGAGAAGTGATCACCCATGGTTGTTTAACATATTTTTAATTTTTAATTTTTGTGAGTACATAGTAGGTGTATATATTTACGGGTTACATGAGATGTTTTGATACAGGCATGCAATACATAATACTCACATTATGGAGAATGTGGTATCCATCCCCCTCAAGCATTTATCCTTTATGTTATAAACAATCCAATTATACTCATAGTTATTTTTAAATGTACAATTAAATTATTATTGACTATAGTCACCCTGTTGTACTATCCAATAGTAAGTCTTATTTATTCTTTCTAATGTTTTTTTGTGGTGTGTGTGTTTACTTATTAACCATTCCCACCTCCTACCCACCCCACCCTCTGCCACCATATTCTCCTTCCCGGCCTCTGGAAACCATCCTTCTACCCTCTATCTCCATGCGTTCAATTGCTTTGATTTTTAGATCCCACAAATAAGTGAGAATATATGATGTTTATCTTTCTGTGCCTGGCTTATTTCACTTAACATAATCATCTCCAGTTTCATCTGTGTTGTTGCAAATGACAGGATCTCATTCTTTTTATGGCTGAATAGTATTCCATTATATATATGTACCACATTTTCGGCTATTGTGAACAGTACTGCAACAAACCTGGGAGTGCAGATAATCTCTTTGATATATTGATATCCTTTCTTTGGGGTATATATCCAGCGGTGGGATTGCTGGATCATATGTTAGCTCAATTTTTAGTTTTCTGAGGAATCTCCAAACTGTTCTCCATAGTGGTTGCTCTAATTTACATTCCTACAACCATGTATGAGGGTTCCCTTTACCCCACCTCCTCGCCAGTATTGCCTGTCTTTTGGATAAAAGCCATTGTAACTGTAGTGAGGTGTTTTCTCACTGTAGTTTTGATTTGCATTTCTCTGATGATCAGTGACATTGGTCACCAATTCATGTGCCTGTTTTGACATTTGTATGTCTTCTTTTGAGAAATGTCTATTCAAATCTTTTGCTCATTTTTTGACAGGATTATTAGATTTTTCTCCTATAGAGTTGAACTCCTTATATATTTTGATTATTAATCCCTTGCCAGATGGGTAGTTTGCACATTTTTCCCCCATTTTTCTGTGGGTTGTCTCTTAACTTGGTTGATTGTTTCCTTTGTTGTGCAGAATCTTTTTAACTTGATGTAATCATATTTGTCCATTTTTTCTTTGGTTGCCAGTGCTTGTAGGGTATTACTCAACAAATTTTTGCCCAATGTTCTGAAGATTTCCCCCAATGTCTCCCTGTAGCAGTTTCATAGTTTGAGGTCTTAAAGTCTTTAATTCATTTTGATTTGGTTTTTTTATATGGCACGAGATGGTAGTCTAGTTTCATTCTTCTGCATGTGGATATCCAGTTTTCCCAGCACCATTTATTGAAGAGATTGTTCCCCCCCGCCCCCCAGTATATGTTCTTGGCACCTTTTTCAAAAATGAGTTCACTGTAGGTGTGTGGATTTGTTTCTGGTTTCTCTGTTCTGTTCCACCTGTCTATGTGTTTCTTTTTTATGCCAGTACCATGCTGTTCTGGTCACTATAGCTCTGTAGTATAATTTGAAGTCAGGTAATATGGTTCCTCCAGTTTTGATCTTTTTTGCTTAGGATAGCTTTGGCTATTCTGGACTTTTTGCAGTTCCATATATTAATAAATTTTAGGATTTCTTTTTCTATTTCTGTGAAGATTGTCATTGGTATTTTGATAGGGATTGCATTGAATCTGTAGATTGCTTTGAGTAATATGGACATTTTAACAATATTGATTCTTCCAATCCCCGAACAAGGAATATCTTTCCAATGTTTGATGTCCACTTCAATTTCCTTCATCAGTATTTTTTAGTTTTCATTATAGTGATTTTTCTTTAGTTAATTCCTACATATTTAATTTTATGTGTGGCTATTGTAAATGGGATTACTTTTAAAATTTCTTTTCCAGGTTATTCACTGTTGACATACAGAAATGCTACTGATTTTTTATGTTGGTTTTGTATCTTGAAATGTTACTGAATTTGTTTATCAGTTCAAATAGTTTTTTATGAAGTCTAAATTTTTCCAAATATAAGATCATATCATCCGCAAAAAAGGATAATTTGACTTTTTCCTTTCCAATGTGTATGCCCTTTATTTCTTTTACCTGTCTAATTGCTCTAGTTAGGACTTCCAGTACTCCATGTTGAATAACAGTGGTGAAAGTGGGCATCCTTTTCATATTCCAGATTTTAGAAGAAAAGCTTTCAGCTTTTCCCCATTCACTATGATACTAGCTGTGGATCTGTCACATATGGCTTTTATTATGTTGAGTTATGTTTTTCTTTTTTTTTGTTGAGACAGAGTCTTGCACTGTCACCCAGGCTGGAGTGCAGTGGCACAATCTTGGCTCACTGCAACCTCCACCTCCCAGGTTCAAGCGATTCTCCTGCCTCAACCTCCTGAGTAGCTGGGATTACAGGTGCTCGCCACCATGCTTGGCTAATTTTTTGTATTTTTAGTAGATCACTATGTTGGCCAGGCTGGTTCCGAATGCCTGACCTCATAATCTACCTGCCCGGCCTCCCAAAGTGCTGGGATTACAGGCATGAGCCACCATGCTGAGATATGTTTTTTCTATATCCAGGTTTTTTAGGGTTTTTTTTTTTTTTTTTTATCATGAAGGAATGTTGAACTTTATCAAATGCTTTTCAGCATCAGTTGAAATGATCATATGGTTTTTGTCCTTCATTCTGTTTATATGATTTATCACATTGATTGCTTTGCATATGTTGAACCATCCTTGCATCCCAAAGATAAATCCCACTTGTTCATGATGAATAATCTTTTAATTGTATTGTTAAATCTGACTTGCTAGTATTTTATTGAATATTTTTGCATCAATATTCAGCAGAGATATTGGCCTGTAATTTTCTTTTATTGATGTGTCTTTGTCTGGTTTTGGTATCAGGGTAATACTGACCTCATAGAATGAGTTTGGATGTATTCCCTCCTCCTCTATTTTTCAAAATGTTTGAGTAGGGTTGGTATTAGTTCTTTAAATGTTTGCTAGAATTCAGGAGTGAAATCATCAGGTCTTGGGCTTTTCTTTACTAGGAGACTTTTTATCACAACTTCTATCTTGTTACTTGTTATATTCAGGTTTTTGGTTTGGTCTGTTCAGGTTTTAGATTTCTTCCTGTTTCAGTTTTTGTAGGTTGTATGTATCTAGGAATTTGTTCATTTCTTCTAGATTTTCCCATTTATTGGCATATAGTTGCTCACAGTAGCCACTAATGATCCTTTGAATTTCTGCAGGATCTGTTGTAATGTCTCTTTTTTCATATCTGATTTTTTTTTATTTGTATCTTTTTTTCTTAGTATGGCTAAAGGTTTGTCAGTTTCATTTAACTTTCAAAACAACAACTTTTTGTTTCATTGATCTTTTGTATTGCTTCTTCATTTCAATTTCATTTATTTCTTCTCTGATTTTTATTATTTCTTTTCTTCTACTGATTTTGGATTTGGTTTGCTCTTGCTCTTGTAGTTCTTTAAGATGCATCATTGGTTGTTTATTTGAAGTTTTTCCTTTTTTTGATGTAGGTATTTATAGCTATATACTTCCCTTTTAATACTGCTTTTGCTGTATCCCATAGGTTTGGTTGTGTTGTGTTTCCATTATCATTTGTTTCAAGAAATTATTGGTTTCCTTTTTATTTTTTCATTGGTGCACTGGCCATTCAGGAGCATATCATTTAATTTCCATGCATTTGTGTGGTTTTCAAAATTCCTATTGTTATTAATTTAATCAAGGTGGTAAAAGATCTATATACTGAAAATTATATAACATTGATGAAAAAAGTTGATGACACAAATAAATAGAAAAATAGGCCAGGCGCACTGGCTCACGCTTGTAATCCCATCACTTTGTGAGGCTAAGGTGGGCAGATCACCTGAGGTCAGAAGTTCAAGACCAGCCTGGCCAACATAGCAAAACCCCATCTCTACTAAAAAATAAAATACAAAAATTAGCTGGGTGTGGTGGCATGCACCTGTAGTCCCAGCTACTCGGGAGGCTGAGGCACAAGAATCACTTGAACCTGGGAGGCAGAGGTTGCAGTGATCCTAGATTGCACCACTGTACTCTGGCCTGGGTGACAGATTAAGACTCTTCTTTAAAAAAAAAAAAAAAATATATATATATATATATATATATATACACACACACACACACACATATATATATAATACACACACACACACACACATCATGTTAATGAACTGAAACAATTAGTATTATTTAAACATTCATACTATCCAAAGCAATCTACAGATTCAGTGTAATTCCTATCAAAATTTCATGGTAATTCTTCATAGAAATAGAAAAAAAAATTTATCTGAAACCACAAAAAACTTAAGTAGCCAAAGCTATCTTGAACAAGAAGAATAAAGCTGGAGGCATCACACTACCACATTTCAAAATATATTGCAAGCTATAATCAAAAGGGTATGGGACTGGCATAAAAACAGACACATTTACAAATGGAGTAGTATAGAGAGCTCCAGCATAAACCCACCTACCTATGGTCAATTGATTTTTGAGAAGATGTCAAGAACACACCATAGGGAAAGAACAATTTCTTTGATAAATGGTGTTGGGAAAACTAGATATCCAAATGCAGAAGATGAAAATGGACCCTTATCTCACTTTTTCTTTACATTTAAAAGTAAAGAAAATACACTCTGGGAGGCCGAGACGGGTGGATCACGAGGTCAGGAGATCGAGACTATCCTGGTCTACACGGTGAAACCCCGTCTCTACTAAAAAATACAAAAAACTAGCCGGGCGAGATGGCGGGCGCCTGTAGTCCCAGCTACTCGGGAGGCTGAGGCAGGAGAATGGCGTAAACCCGGGAGGCGGAGCTTGTAGTGAGCCGAGATTGCGCCACTGCACTCCAGCCTGGGCGACAGAGCGAGACTCTGTCTAAAAAAAAAAAAAAAAAGTAAAGAAAATAATAATTAAAAATAGTTTAAAAAATCCAGCTTTTTGTGGTTGGAAATAGAAAATAGGGCAGCAGTTACAGTATAACAGAAAGAATATCAATTGCATTGTGGGAAGACTCAAGTTCAAATTCTAGCTTGGCCATTTAGCTTCGTATGATAGTGAGCCAATCACTTTATTTCTCTGAGCCTCAGTTTCTTCACAGATTAAATAAGCATAATATAACCTTAATTCAAGAGTGTGGGACAACTGGATATCCATATGCAAAATAATAAAGTGACACCCCCTCCCTTATACCATATTACAAAAGCAAACTCAAAATGAATCAAATAAATATAAGACCTAAAACTACAAAATTCTTGGAAGAAAGCATAGGTGAAAATGTTTATTACCTTGGATTAGACAATGATTTCTTAGATATGACATCAAAAGCACAAGCAACCAAATAGATAAGCTGGAATGTCATCAGAATTAAAAAACTTTTGTACTTCGAAAGACATCATTAAGAAAGTGAAAGATCCTCAAAATAAAGAGACAACCCAAGTTTTAGAAAAGGGGAAAGAATCTGAAAAGTAATTCAGTTCTCCAAAGAAGAAATACAAATAGCTAATAGACACAAGCACATGAAAAGGTGTTTGACATAATTAGCCATCAGGGTAAATTAAAGCTACAATGAGATACCGCTTCACATCCACTTGGATGGCTATAATTAAAAAGGCACATAATTGCAAGTGTTGGTGAAAACATGGAGAAATTGGGAACCTCTGGTGGTAGGAATGGAAAATTGTGCAATCGCTTTGGAAAACAGTTTGGCATTTCCTTAACTGGTTAAGCACAGAGCTTACCATATGATCCAGAAAGTCTACTCCTAGGTATATCCCAAGAGACTTGAAACAGCTACTCAAACACAAACACAAATGTTTATAGCAGCATTATTCATAGTAGCCAAAAAGTGAAAAGAATTCAGATGTCCATCAATAGATGAATGGATAATAAAATATGGTATAACTATACAACAGAATATTGCTTGGCAATAAAAAGAGATAGAAGGGGATATGTGGAAAATCTCTGTACCTTCCTCTCAATTTTGCTATGAACCTAAAACTGCTCCAAAAATATATAGTCTTAATTTAAAAAGAAAAATACAGCATATTGATATATCGATAAGTACTACAACATGGACAAGCCTTGAAAACATTAAGTGAAAGAAGCCAGACACAAAGAACCACATGTGATAAGATTCCATTATATGAAATATCCAGAAGAAGCAAATCTGCAAAGAGAGAAAGTAGATTAGTGATTGCCTGGATGTCTGAGGAATGGGATGATTGAGTGGGTAACAGCTAAGGTCCTTGGGTTTCTTTGGAGAGAAATTAACATTTTTTTTTGCTTTGATATATGTAAATGTTGTGAAATAATTGCCCAATCAAGTTAACACATCCATCACCTCACAGAGTTATGTGTGTGTGTGTGTCTGTGTGTGTGTGTTGACAACATTCAAGATCTACTCTCTTAACAAATAATGGTGGTTGCCAGGGACTGAGGAGTGGGAGAAATTGGGAGATATTGGTCAAAGGATACAAACTTTCAGTTATAAGAGGAATAGTTTCTGGCAATCCAAAGTATAACCTGGTGACTATAGTTACTTTTACTGTATTGTTTATTTGAAATTTGCAATGAACATTTTTTTATTGATTGTGGTAACACTTGTACAACTCTGTGTATATACTAAAAGCCGTTGAATCTTATACTTTAAGTAGGTGAATTATATGCCATCTCAACTTTATCACCATAATGCTGTTAAAAAAGGCTATTGTGAAGGATAAACAATGTGAGAAGTATGACTCAGAATACAAGACAGATGTGCAAAAAATACAACTTTTAAGTACCCTATAAAGCAGCACGATTCCTGATTCTGTGGTCCTGTTCTTGTAAGCCAGTTGCAAATTTCTTATGAGAAACTACTTCTGAGGGAGCCCTCTGCTTCTCAGCATCACCGTGGAATTAGGGATATTACCTGTTACCTAGAAAGAGGGACAAGTACCTCCATTCACCAGGGTTTCAAGTTTGCCTCTGTCATCATTACAGTCCATTGAAATCCCATGGTGCCCTGTGGTTTCTAGGCCTCACTCAGCATGGCTAGGAACACTAGAGCCTGTGTTCCCTTCTATCCCGACTTTTTTGGTCTCACAGTTACATCAGACCTTTCAGGACTCAGGTCTCTAGGGCTCAGCCATCTCATCTCTTGCCAGTCTAGTGGAAGATCTTGCTAGTCTAGGGAAAACCCCTCTTTGCTCCCCCTTTCAGGCCTCTCTGTGGTGTCCCTGTAACTCAATTCTCCTTGATCTTTAAAAGTTGTTATTGACGGCTTCTAAAAACCACAGCCTATCTAAATTGTATGTTTGGGCAGACACGGTGGCTCACACCTGTAATCCCAGCACTAGGAGGCCAAAACGGGTGGATCACTTGAGGTCAGTAGTTTGAGACCATCCTGGCCAACCAGGTGGAAACCCATCTCCACTAAAAATACAAAATTAGCCTCACATGGTAGGGCATGCCTGTAGTCCCAGCTACTTGGGAGGCTGAGGCAGGAGAATCGCTGAACCCGGGAGGCTGAGGTTGCAGTGAGGCAAGATCGCACCACTGCACTCCAGCCTGGGCAACAAGAGTGAAACTCCATCTCAAAATAAATAAATTGTATGGACAAAAATGGCTTATACAGCAAACATATCCAGAAAGTAATAGAAATTGTTACATTCTACTCTTCCAGTACAGCAAAAGGAAACAAATGGACCAACTAAATTGCTATAGTAGCTCATTCTGAAGGTTTATATGTCTTGATAGACTGATGCTATAGAGTGAGTTAAAGATAATACAAACATGGATTGATTGTTACTTTGTATCTGGCATTGTGTAAGTGATTTATATGCACTACTTTTCTTCTTTCAAGAACAAATAAGAACCACACTTACAAGGAAGTATTGATTTTTGGTCCTCAGTTCCAAGAAACGTGACAATCTGATTCATAAAATAAGCATTCTGTAATTGTTTACAATACTTTATTGAGTGAGTTTAGGTAAGAAACCAGGGATTCTTATTTTATAGTTGCCTATGCTGGTAGTAGAAATAAGTAATATTATTTAATTTTTCAACTTTATTTCCTCCTCAGAAGAAACGGAGCATGATTTTCACTAAAGAAAAAGAGCTCTAGGGCAATGTTTTTCTTCGCAACACTGAAGAGAGACCAGCCCCTCTCCTTTGGGGAGTGCCCAGGATAAAGAAGGAAGGCCTCCATCCTGAACTGAATAGTAGGAATAGAGGAACAAAGCTCTAACCCAACTCCCTGTTGTTCCCTGAGTCACACCTTAAGCATTTTCTCCTCTGTAACTCAGAAGTCTGGGCTAGAATAGAGGAGTTCTCAGACCCCCACATGTGTCACATTCTATGATTGCTATACATATATGGTTGCACAAGATGTGTCACCTCAGTTGGTGCCCACTGAAAGCAGAATTTGTGGCATTAATGTCACTGCTATAGATCTTTCTGCACCTTTTGTCATGGAGCAGATAAAGTACCAAGCAGCTCAGAGCAGTGGAAAGAATATTGAATTTTGACCCAAACCTCTCCATCCTTATTCTGGCTTATCTATTTACTAGCTCTGTTTCTACTCAATCTCCCAGCCACAGTTCTTACCCTACAAAACAAGGATACCTGCTACCTCACCCTACTGCTTAGATCCCATCACTTCATGAATTCTGTAGCTGATAAAGTGTCATAAAGTTATAAGACAGAATAATGACTAAAAACATTTCTGGATCAACTTCCTGACCCCTTCTATTTACGTTTTCCTGTAAATTGAAGTCGTTATTCGCTGCAGCTCTCAACACCATCAGACCCAGGAAACTTCTAGTTATCATTTTTTCTGGACTCTTATTTTTGTGTTTCTCCAGTAGCTGGAACTGCTGCCACTCTGCTTGTCAGTTTCAGACATCCTGATTCTCACTCACCATTCTAGATGAACAAGCCTCTTATCTGAGACCCAGGTATTTCACATTCTCCTCTGCCAGGTTACTGTGAATAACCAGTTCTTTAATAACTAAATTTTTACAGGCCTCTAGCTCCTCTACTTTCTCCTGTGGAAGAGGCCACAAAGAATCCTGGAACTGCCTTTTCCGTGAAAAGGCTCCAGGAAGTCAAGATCAAAACTTAACATAAAAGACAAAAATGGGCCGGGCGCAGTGGCTCACACCTGTAATCCCAGCACTTTGGGAGGCCGAGGCGGGCAGATCAAGAGGTCAGGAGATCGAGACCATCCTGGTTAACATGGGGAAACCCCGTCTCTACTAAAAATACAAAAAATTAGCCTGGCGCGGTGGCAGGCGCCTGTAGTCCCAGCTACTCAGGAGGCTGAGGCAGGAGAATGGCGTGAACCCGGGAGGCGGAGCTTGCAGAGAGCAGAGATTGCACCACTGTACTCCAGCCTGGGTGACAGAGTGAGACTCCTTCTCAAAAAAAAAAAAAAAAAAAAAAGACAAAAATGGTGGTTTAGTCCCCAAGTTGCATTTTTGGCATTCTTTTCCCATCCTGTGTTAATTTGTCATCTAGCCAACAAGTAAAAAATAAAATAAAAGCAAGGCATTGTCCCCTGTAGGTCAGGGTTGGAAATACAAATGGATTAAACGTCATAAAAATGTTTTTAGGTGAGCCCTAAAGCCATAATTCAATTTGTAAGACTCTACGCACTGAGATTTTGTTGAACTTTCACTATAGCATAATGTGTCATTCAAGGCAGCTTCATGGAAAGATGGAGACTATGTTTGAGAACATTCATCCGGTCATGATCTACAATGAACCAAAAGAACGTCGACACTGAAGCGAGGGGAGAAGGAGGCAGAGGGAGAGAGAGATGCACCCTGCCCTCAAGGATGTCCCTATCACAGAGGCGCTATAGCCCTCCCAAGAGCCTGCCTAACATCACATACCTCTTATAAGCCTTTGAGATGGGTACTAATATTACCTCAATTTTTCAAAAGAGGAAACAGACACAGCGAGGTTGGGTGACTTGCCTAAAGTCACACAGGTAGTAGAAGGCAAGTCAGAATTCAGTGCAGGCATTTTCGTTGCAGAATCTGTACTCTTAACTGTGTCTCTGCTTCCTCCTGTATAGACACTGTCAGCACTTTTCCCCCAGGGTGTGAGTCAGACATAGATATTTCAGATGCTACATTGAAACCTTTCAAATTCCCACATCTCTAAACACTAAGGAGACAATGATCTCTTCCGGTAATTTCTAAGCCCAAATGTATCAGAGTCTTTTAAAATATCATGGAGCAGTGCTGTCCACCAGGAGGATGGTTTAGTGCATTTTTAGCTTTTACTTTAAAAATCTGTTTTCTCTAAGTGTTTTCATACTTTCTACACTGCCATCAATAATATGTAATCAGAGAAAGGAGACTTAAACAGGAATAAGCAGCATTCACTTTTTCTAGCTTCTTAGTCATGTTATCAAGATTCTTCAGTGATTTTACTCTGAAAATATTTACTGAATTCCATCAACATTCCATTATCCCACAGGGCCAATCTTCAGAATTATGAATTGATATGTGGAAAGTGGTAAGAGCAGTAGATGCAACAGATTTCAATATATTTCCAACAAAATAGACATCAGTAGGCAATAACTAGCATTTCTAATGCTTGATAGTATAGTTGGGGGATAAAAGAGTCTATTCAACCTTCCACAAATTCTCTGAGGCAATTAGTTGCTATGAAATATTGCTTTCACTAGAATATTTTAGCTCACTGCCTGCTTCCCTTCTCAGCATTCCTCCATTACTTCCACCAACTCTCTCTCTCTCTCTCTCTTTCTCTCTCTCCCTCTCTCTCACACACACACACCCCACAAGTGTTCCTGGGACTTTCTGAAATATGGGACATGCATCCTTATCATAAGATTATATTAAAAAATTAAATATAAAAATTATAGAAGTAACAAGAGCACAAACCTTATAAACATAATAGATGCTGAAATAACTGCTACTGTTAATATTTGAGAGTGACTGAAGAGTTGGGTTACCCGTCAATGGTGGGCATCACATCTACACCTTCCAGAACCCAAAGGAGGTGCTATCATCGGAGACATGTTCTCAGCCCTTTAAAAATGTTATTATCCATGTTTTCTTTAATGCTGAAAACTGCAGATCCCTTGCTTTGTGCCTTTGTTGTTTCACACAGTGACACTTTCTTCTGTCTCTGGCTTTCCTTTGCTGAGCAAGGAGCCTTTTCCAATCTCTTGAGGTCTGAAACTTTTTCACCAAACTGGCTCCCCTTTCCTCTGGAGACAGGCAGCACTGCATTTTTTTAGGCTCCTTTGCAGTAAGGTGTGGCCACGCGACTGAGTTCTGACCAATAATGTGGACAAAAGTGATGTACAACTAACTTCCAGGCCTGGCCTATAAAAAAAACTTCCATGCACTGCTCTGTTTTCTTCCTCCACCTACCAGCAGGAATTATGGATTCAGTGATGGTTCTCAGGCTACAGGGGATGGTGGAGCAACAGATAGAAGAAGCCTGGATCCCTAAATGACTGTATGGAGAAGGGTCACCTCCTCCCAACACAACCCACATTGAAATGTAAAAATAGCAAACAATATACTTTTACAATGTTAAGCCACTAAAATTGGGAAGTTGTTAGTTCCAGCAGATAACTTATCGTGTACGTTTACATAAGAGTTATATAACATAATTTAAATGCTATGTTGTCATTTGGATCAGACTTAAATAAGCTTCAACATCACTTGAAAATTATTTCTGTTACCATGCCATGAAGAAAACTAAACTGAGTTTTCTCAGTTTGGAGAGCAAAAACCATAAAATGAAATGAAGCCAAACTAATTTAGACCAGTTTAAGAATTTAATTGATTTGATTCACTCTAGCTTATTCACCAATAAATGAAATGTGGTGAAATGATCTTCATATATCTTTCAGATTTTTATGTTCTATTTACATGCGTTTTCAAGAGCTTTGTTCCAACGAGCTTGGTTTGTGATTCTGAGCTCCTTCAGAAAGTAGTTTCATATTTAATACATCATGTTTGATTGTTGCTAAGCATCCATTTGGTGCAAATTAATAACAAAACAAGCACTGGCTTCAAAAGCCAAAAACAGGATGGGGCTGGAGCGAGGGACGCTAGACTGACTGCCTTCTGACTTGCAAAACCAGGAGATTTCACATGTGAATCTCTGTAACAATTTGTTGTTTTTTTTTTGTTTTGGCGTCTGCTCTAGTAAAGAAGAAAATAAGAATACAAAATCGTGATTGTGAATTGCTTGATGCTGATTAGCTCCTCTCTAATTCTTGGGCTAAAAAGAAAACTCATCTGCAGAAGGCAAAAAGGCTGCCAAGTGGAGAAGGATGGCTGATCCAGGACTGAGCTTACCACAATATGAAAGGAAATGAAATGGTTTTGTGCAGTCATATTAGGCACTGGAACCTGCAAATGAAGCCAAGGGTCAGTTACTGAAGGGGAGACACATGTAGGAATATGAACCTGAAGACAGCTGCTAAACCAAAAGATTGAGCAATGGAGGAGCAAGTTCAGGCTTAACAAATAGTAGGAATGACAGCAGGATATTCAACCATGGTGACAGTTTAGGGCTGAATTTGTTTAGCCCATGCAAAGCCCAAGCCTGGAAGGCTTCTCCTTACCATTTAGCTCTACCCTGCAAGCTTGCTGGATCCTGAGGGCTTCTTAGTGCTGTGAGTGGTAGAGGCAGCTGGCAGGTGGTGGAGGATAAGGTAGGGGATTATTCACAAAAAGCAAGTCGATCTTGGCTGAAACAAAGATATAGGGCTCAAATGAAGATCACACATACTGATAAACAGGCAAAGTGCCATTGTTGCTGAAGGAAAATCTTCATCCTGTGCCGGCAGGAAGGAAAGCTAGTGTGGCAGTTGAGTACAGGGCTCCCAAAAGTGTAGCCTGGGGCACTATAATGGCTCCTCCTTTTGTCAGCTGTGGCCAGCGGGAGATATTGATGAAGTCCAGGCTGGGCCATCCTCAGACACTGACCTGGCTCCTCTTCCTGTTCCCTTCAGGTCATGCCACCTCCTCTTTCCTCTTTCCCCTGAGACCTCTCTTCATTATTTTCCCTTTATATTTTCTCTCCTTCTGCCAGAGACTCTTTCCCTAATCAAAGAGTGGGACTGAACAGAAGCCTTTCTATTTCTCACATTTTCTTTTTGTCCCATTTGCATTGGCCAAAGCAAGCCATACACCATAGCCAAATATCAGTGTGGCAAGCATTATAGTCTTCTTTTAGGGAATAGCCATCATCCTCCACAAGCACCTCCTAACCCGTCTTTGGTGGATAGGTTTGGACCTGTAGACTCTCAGGATAGGACCAACCTACTCTAGATGGGAGGATCAAAGGGACAGAGAGAAACGATTTTGATATGAAGCTTGAAAAAAATATTGAAGTCAGATACAAAACCCAGAAAGATTTTGGGCTCTGTGAGGAAAGGGAAAAGAAGGTTCATTTGTAAACATTACCAGAATACTTAGATTAGTATTAGTCAATAAAATTGAGTTAATGAATGACCTCTCTGGCTTTGATCAAGTTAGTTTAAAAGAAAGAAATATTACTGGCTCATTGTTAGGTTGGTGCAAAAGTAATTGCGGTTTTTGTCATTAAAAAATTAATTTTGCACCAACCTAATATATGTAATAGGAACTTTGAGCCTTAGTTTTTTGGATTTGGATGGGAATGCCAGAAGAATGTAATAATGAAATCTTTGGAGAAAATTGTATTCTATAAATAAGGAGAGCTCCACAGTTACCAAGATTTGGCAAATATGATTTAAATGTGAGTGGAGGAGTTTCAGTCTACATTTGAATGGAATATTTTCCTTCTTGTTCTTTCCTTGCTGTTATTGTTCCTCCCGTTTCTCCAGTCTCTTCCTCCTTTTATTTCTTCTTCTTCTTCTTATTCTCCTTCCTCATTTCTTCTTCTCCTTCTTATTCTCCTTCTTTTCTTCTCCTTCTTTTTCTTCTTCTCTTTCTAATTCCCCCTTCGTCTTCTACTTCCTTCCCCTGCTTCTTCTCTTCCTTTTCCTCCTCCTCCTCCTTCCTCATCCTCAGCCTGCTCAACCTCTCTACTTCTCCTCTCTTCTTTCCTTCTTCCTTAGTATTCTTTTCCTCATAACTATTTATACTACCACTTTTGAAATTCTTTGACTATTTTGTCAATTCTCAAGGAGTTTTTCAAATGTAGCTTTTTAAATACTAAAAACATCAGAAACAATTGATCTGGTTGTATCAGTTAGAATTGTATTTGGCTGTATATAATGGAAAAATCCAAAATAACCATTATGTAAATATACCAGGCTCATTATCCCACATTAAAGAAGTCAGAGTTCAGTAGCCCAGGACTGGTTTCATCCTCCATAGTGTCATAAACTTGACACCGAGAAGGGCAAGGAGACCTGGTAAGCCCACATACACATCAAGTCAGCAGAACTTGGACTCCTGGAAAGCAAGACAAATTTTGTAACTCGAACAATGGAACTTCAAATGATTTCTAAATTTAGCTTATTGTGAACTTGTCTTTATTCTCCTTATTGTCCTCTTTTTTTTTTTTTTTTTTAATTTCTCTCAGCTCCTTTGTTGGTTTTATCTTCCCTTTGTAGCATCCTTGCAACAAAATATACCACATGGTCTTATTCTCCAGGAAGACAGTAACTGTCAGAAATATAGAAGTCACTACCTCTGAGGTGGTGCAGACACCTGCCTGTGGTCCTGATGGATCATTGGGAGGTAATAGGATGGATCGCCCAGAACTTCGAAATGGAGTCCAAATGCAAAGAATCAGAGAGAGTTCACACAATCACAAAATGCAACACAAGGGAACCATTGACTTAAGGCATTTTTTGGTGCTTCTGGCTTTTTTCTCTGTTAATAACTGTTGGGTTATACTAATATCACGAGTAGGCAGTGGATGTGGTAGAAAAGGATGTGGGCTTTGATTTCAAATCTACTGAACTTATATTCAGATGTTACCTATATACCAGTTAACTGTCTTGGGAAAGTTATTTCTATAACCTCACTTTCCTCATGTATCAAATGGAGGTAATAGTCTGCACTCCACAGGTCTGTTGTCAGGATTAAATGAGATGATATACATAAAATTTTTGACTCTTTGATTTTAAACAAATAACTACAAACTACAGAAAAGCAAACCATATGAAAATTTATGTTTACAAAATTAGATAAATTAGTTATTAATAACTTGAATTTTAAATAATAACTACACTGGTTTAAAACATGCCATCCCCAAAGGGAATGCAAAGTCTTGTTTAAATAAAACAAATCTAATGTGCACACAATTCAAGGAGTAAACTGATGTCTGTTTTACTCATTGCTGGTTCCAGGACTAGAATGGTTTTGGACACATGGTAAGTGTTCAGTAAATATTTGTTGAATGAATGAATACATGAATGAATGAAATAACTTTCTGTTCTGTATGTACTTGGCACCATAGTAGCTGTTGGAAATATAAATGACTCAACTTTCACGCATCTTAGATTCTAAGTCAAGACAAAACAGTAAAATGATTTCAGATATTGATAAATGCTATGAGGAAAATTAAACAGGGTTATGTGATAAAAACTGATTCAAGGAATGTGAAGGAGGCAAAAAGAGGTTGAGATTGGATGGTCAGATAATTCCTGAGTGATAGGAAAGGACCAGTTATGGAAAGATCTAGATTTGTTGTTGAAGATTTCCTCAGCAAGCACTGTATATATTGATTTGACTTATGCTAATAGAAATCTATTTAGCTCATTTTGGAAGCATTTGCTTAAGTTATAAGTTAGTCACAAGGTTTATAGTCATAGATGCAGACACTATCCTATATTCTACAAAACTCAGGAATTCTGAGACTTTAGGGTCTCCAAGAAACTATCATTGAAATGGGCAGTATTTTCAAAAGCATGTTCCAGTAAACATAAGATGATTACAGATGTATTCCTCAAAAAAAGAGAAAAGGTTCTGTGGTCAAATACACTTGGGAACCAGTCCATGAGCACTAATATATTAAGGTCTTAAGAAGTTCTGAAGCAGGGAAACACATACTACATGTATTCCAATGTTTTCTGAATGTATTTTCAAAATTTTGTTTTATTTTATTTTTTTCTCTGTACACTTATTAACATCAATATGCAGTTTGAGAAATACTGTTATAGCATTAGAGATGAGGCTTTGGTACAAAAGGAAAAGAAAAAGATAACCCTTTGCCATACTTGTACACTGTTGGTGAGAGTGTAAGTTAGTTCAGCCATTGTGGAAGACAGCGTGGCAATTCCTCAAAGACAGAAATACCATTTGACTCAGTAATCCCATTACTGGGAATATACCAAGAGGAATATAAACCATTCTATTATAAAGACACATGCACATGTATGTTCATTCCAGCACTATTCACAATAGCAAAGACATGGAATCAACCTAAATGTCCACCAATAATAGACTGGATAAAGAAAAGGTGGTACATACACACCATGGAATACTATGCAGCCATAAAAAAGAATGAGATTATGTCCTTTGCAGGGACACGGATGGAGCTGGAGGCCATTATCCTTAGCATACTTACACAGGAACAGAAAACTGAATACCGCATACTCTCACTTATTAGTGGGAGCTGAATGATGAGAACACATGGACACAGAGGGGAACAGCACACACTGGGGCCTACTGAAGGGTGGAGGTTGGGAAAGGATCAGGAAATCAAATTATGGGTACTAGGCTTAATACCTGGGTGATGAAATAATCTGTACAACAAACCTCCATGACACAAGTTTACCTATGTAACAAACCTAAACTTGTACCCTTGAACTTAAAATAAAAGTTGAAAAAAAGAAAGATAATCCTTTGTCATAAGCCTTGCAATTCCAAAATGGGATATTTACACAGAAACTTAAATTAAACTTACCAGAAACTTAAAATAAGCTCCAGGTATCATATTTACATATATTGCCTACTTTGACTAAACTGTTGACCTGACAAGAGAGATGCTCACATTTAGTTTTTGCATACTAGAGGTTTTTAAAGTTGCTCTGCTTTGACAGTGGGATGTATTTGTATTTCCTCTATTTTTTAATGAGAATTAATGACAGTCAAGTATATCTTTTTTTTAAAAAAAAATTTTGTTTCATTTTGTTTTGTTGGTGCAAGGCAAGCAGTGGAATATGCCAGAAATTTCATGAGCTTTGAACATGTGAACACACCACACTTAGCTCTATAACTCCATCAGTTGCTAGAGGTGGTTTTAGGTAAATTACTCAAACTTTCTGAACTTCACTTTTCTCATCTGCAAATGGGGATTGTAATAGCCATATCCTACCTTTTGCGGAATAAATCAAGCTGGTGTAAAGGACTTGCAGGAGAATGTCATTCTAGCCACTCTCTGAAATGTTTGCTTGGGGACTCTAGAGTCTTTGCTCTGAAAATCTTTTTAATCCCCCACTGGAGAGTCAATGGAAAAAAAAAAAAAAAAAAGGAATGTTTGCTGTTTGTTTCTATAGTGATGACTCATGGAGTGCTGATTTATTGAATCAATTGGTGAAGAAGTAAAATTAATGTCTTATTATATAGGTGTGAAAGAAGCTATTCAGTCAATGCATAAGCAAGGGCTTATCTAGATACTTTATCTCACCCAAACCAAGCTAACAAGAGTCCCTGGCCAGCAAAAGAGTTTCTCTTTAGTTCCCTAAATGTTCTATAGATGTAGACAATCTCAACAACTAACAACTGAATTCATCACATCAGCTGCATAATAATAACTATGGGATGTTCTCCAACTATTGTTCCCATGACAGAATCAGTGAGAGGATTTGGCATGCCTAGCTCTTAGATGACTACACTATTTCAAGTGGACCACACACAACCAAGTGAAACAACAACATAATGTTGGTAAAACTGATTAGGTTAAGGACACTATTTTAGAAGATTGTTTAACAAACATATTTTTAGGCCTTAGAGAATGTTCATGAAGGATTTTAAGCCCACTTGTGTGGAGGACTCCTGTATCACACAATGTAAGTGCTCAGGAATTACTTCATGAGTCATTCCTAATATTAACCAAAAGTTGAACTAGTGGTACATTCTTTTGGTTTGATTGTTTAGTTTTAATCTTAGGGTTGATTTTAGAACTGTGGAATGTAAAAATGGAACCATACTACTGGCATGAAGAGAGGAAAGCAGTGCATTATGGGGACTAGGGGAGTTGGATCATTCCACTGCATTTTCTTCCTTCTTCTAGGACACTTTGCTTGCTGGTAGAAAATGAGTACGGTTATTTAATGCATCTCTTTCACTAGAATGTTGTAGGAAAAATAAATTGTGGTCAGATTAGGAAGAATCCTAGACTTTAGAGGCCAGAGACATAATTTTGGTGTTGATTCTACCATCTATCCACCTTAGGCAAGTTACTCCCTGAGCCTTACTTTGCTCTTCTATAAAATCATGACTTCACTGATCATTTCTAA